>NC_045434.1:188385952-188587640 GCF_002776525.5 Piliocolobus tephrosceles | reverse complement strand
AAAAAAAAAAAAAAAAAAAAAAAAAAAAAAAAAAAAAAATTGCAATGAGGAGACTCCAAAAGGGAGGAGTCTGGGAGGGAGTGAGGGTTGACAAACTGCCTATTGTGTACAGTGCTCACTATTTGGGTGATGGGTACAAACTAGAAGCCCAAACCCCTCCATGATGCAACGTATCCACGTAAAGAACCAGCACATGTAACCTCCTAATCTAAAAAAAATAATTTTTAAAAAATGTAGTGAAAGCAGTAATTGCAAAACTTGTACTCATGAAATTTTTTTATTTTTATTTTCCTGAGATTAGGTTTTACTGTGTTGCCCATGCTAGTCTTGAATTCCTGGGCTCTTCTTTTTTTTTTTTTGAGACGGAGTCTTGCTCTGTCGCCCAGGCTGGAGAATTCCGGGGCTCAAACAATTCTCTTGCCTCAGCCTCCCAAGTAGTAGCTGGGACTACAGGTGGATGCCACTGTGTCCAGCTCATTAAGTTTTAAACGATAAACATGGAAATCCCCCAGGTAATGCAAGCAGAGAAAAATCTGCTGCAGGCCTCTTGGTGGTCTGGCCCCACTGTCTGTGTGGGAAAGGAGAGGAGAGGAGGTTATCATGGGATCAGTAATGCTATGATACATACGCATTGCAAACATACACATGATACATACATGCACAGTTAATGACTGTTCCTGAGCTCAGTGCCTCCTTCAGTGTCTTTCTACCACACCTGATATTCCAAGTCTAAAAAGTCTGATGAATTGGCCATAGACGAAGTTTCATCACAGGCACTAGAACTCTCTGGAAAGGTCTGAGTTACTGGGTCCTAAGAACAGAAGGGCAGGAAAGGACGTAAACAATGTTTCCGAACCACAAAAGCATCTATAGCTGGTGGCTCACATACAACAACCCTGTAAGGAGGGTAAATGTCTCCTCCATTATAGATGAGGCTCAGAGAAGCCAAACCTTGCATGAGGTCACAGCATTAAAAAATGTTGAGCCTAGCTAGGTATAAATCTAGGTCTGTCCCCAATGTACCCTTCTGTCTCACAGGAAAACACTGAGAGAGGAGGTGACCTACCAGCTCTATCTACCAGACAAGGGAAGAAAAACTGTCAGTGCAGCAAATATCCTGCTAGGCCCAAGAACACATTTTCCTGGAGACTGGAATTCACTGCATACTGATCTGGTTTGTTTTCTGTTTCCAAGGCAGACACTGCAGAGTCATCCTCCATTCCTTTCTTTTTCTTACTACCACTCCACTGTCCCTATACACCCACTACTAACTCTAGGGACAACTCTTTCCCATAGTATCATACACATCCACACCATCTTTATCCTTCATTGCTTTAGTCCAGACTACTGCTGTCTCTTTCCTTGCCCCACGGTCACCAGTCTGCCCTCCACCCTAGTGCATTTTCCACACTGCCACCAAATCATGCCAAAATCCTCTGCTTAAAAACTTTTATTAGAAGGGTATCCACAAAAAACCTACAGATAACATCATACTTAATGCTAAAAGATGAAATGTTTTTCCCTTAACATCAGGAATAAGTCAAGGCTAGCCACTCCGACCACTTCTATTCAATATTATACTGGAGGTTCTAGATAGTGCAATCAGGGAAAAAAGGAAATGAGAGATATCCCAATTGGAAAGGAAGAATTAAAACTTTTATTCACAGATGTAAAAGAACTGAACTAACAACAAATTCAGCAAGGTCACAAAATACAAGATCAATTCACAAAAATCAATTGTATTTCTATATATTAACAATGGCTAGTCCAAAACCAAAATTTTTTAAAAACCCATTCTCAATAGCATCAAAAAGAATAAAACTTTTATTTTAAAAATTTCCTTGTCAAGATGAAGAGGAAAGATAACATGTTAAACTCTGCCTTGCCTGACCCCCTACATTCTCATGAAAATGATCTGAAGTATATAAAGAGATGGAATATCTACAACTAACTTTGGAAACTCAGAAAAAGAGATAGATACCTACATGCTGCAAACACAAAGAAATTTTTACAAGATAGTCAGTAAGACCTAACTAAGACAAAAGCTAGCTAGGCAGGATGTTGACAGAAAAATATAGCTTAAAACATGTTGTAAAGAAGCAACTTTAAGCACTAATAGAATAAAAATCACAGGAAAAAAAAAAAACAAAACAAAGAAAACTTGCATTAGAAGACAGATAAAAGGAAGCAACAATAAGGAAGCTTAAAAATAATAGAAAGCATTAAGTATAATAGAAGAGCAAACATATCAGTTGTTACCAAAAAATATGAGTGAACTAAACTTTGCTATTAAAGGATAGTGATTCTCAGCCACGATTTTTAAAAAATTCAACGACTATGTATATTGTGCTAAGAGCTATTCCTAAAACAATAATATAGACATATTAAAAATAGAGAAATTGGCAAAGATGGACCCAATCAATGCATATCTGAAAGAAAAAAAGGGTGTAATATTGGTACAAAGTAGAATGTAAAGCAAAAAAGAAAAAAAGAAAAAAACAGTAGAGAATAGGGAATAACTACAATTTTTATATTGGAAATATATATATAATTCACTCTGAAGATCTAACGTTTGAAAATATGAATACGCTGAAGAGTACAGAATCACAGTATATAAAATAACAACTAGGAATAAAAAGAGAAATTGATATAAACTACAGTAAGAACGTGAGAGCAATATATTGCCTATCTTGGCAAATATCAATTAGGCAATAGACACGAAATTAGAAAAACTGAATGATATTAATAACTTAATTTTTTCACCCTTCATACACGAATATCTTTCTTCATAGAATACTGACAAAAATGATCTTATACAGAGAGAAACAAGTCAACAAATTCTCCAAAGTAGAAATCATAATCTAATCATAATGAAATAAAGCTAGATAATAATTTCTAAAGTATAAACAAATATTACTTGAAAATGTAAGGGGAAAACCCTAGAGTCAAAGAAAGAACAAAACTGCAATTAGAAACTCTTTCTAAACTAACAACTAGCCATAAAAACTTATGGAATATGGTCAAAGCTGTACTTAGGGGAAAATGCCTCTTAATATTTTTATTATCAAACAAGAAATAATAAAACCAATTTAATTTACAAAATTGGCAAAAGAGCAATATTAGCCTAAGGAAAGTGAGAGAAAAGAATGGATAAGGATAAAAGCAGAAATCAATAATTCAGATAAAAGAGAATAAAATGGATCGCCCTAGCACTGGAACTTTAAAAAGACCAATAAAATAGGCAAACTTCTGGCAAGACTAACTGAGTGGAAAAAAAAAAGAAAGAAATGCGCAGGAGCAGATGTGAGAAAGGGATGTGACCCAGACACCATGGAGAAAGAAAGGTTGAGTGGGAAAACTATGTACAACCCTAGGATAAGAGACTTGACACTCTCAATAAAATAGGTGATTTTATTGGTGATTCCCTGGACTAACACACAGACAAAAACTGATTCGTGAATAAAAGAAATCTGAGTAGACTAAAAACCATGCAAGAACATTAAAAAAAAAAATTCACAAAGACCCAAGGGTCCCCACCAAGCATGCTTGCTGCTGCCTCTCCACACCCCCAGAGCAGCACCATTCCAGTATTAAGGACAGCATCTTCCAATGTTACTTGGACTGTCCTCTAAGGTCATTTCCCCTCCTATCGTCCTCCAGGGTGTGAGCTCCTCTGGTTCCAGGTCAATAAAAGGCAGTGGTCTCCTTCTAGCCCTTCCCCTTTGCTAAGCCCGTGTGACCTTGTGAAATGAATTAGAACAAGCAGATCATAAAGATGACAGAGATCAGGAGCACAAACAGGGACAACCTAATGAAGGTTCAACCCCAGAGCTTCATGCTCATGGATGGTTGGCCAGGAAAACCGTGCCATGGCTGGGGACACATCTGATTCTTCTGCATCCTAAGGACAAGAGGAAGCCTCCTGCCAGAACCACTTCTCCAGGTCATGGAAACTCCCACCCTTCCATGCTAGAACACCGGCCAGACCAGTCTCCACTCTGCTGGGTCTTCCATACTTCCCCTCAGAGTCAGAAAACCCAAGTGTCAGAAAACAAAGACTCCACCACATATGTGGGGACCCTGCCTTAAGAGCAGGACAAGCTTAAATAACTCTAGCAGGCAGAATTGGAGAATTTGCCTCTAGCTGTCCACACCTCAATCAGTGCCCCATTGATCTGATCTGACATTCTATCTTTCAAATATGCATTCAACATCATGAGCTCAAAATCTCATGGAGAAGATTGGCTCCCTTGTGACCACATCCAGTCTTATGTTTTAGGCACCTCCAGTCCTAGTCTCCCAGATTTGTATCTCTAGCCCTGACGCCCTTGAACTCAAAACCCACATATTCAAGTGCATGTTCAATGCCTTCTCCACCTGGATATCTAATAGACATCTAAAATTTTATATGGCCAAACTGAATCTTAACTTCCAGCTCCTCCTGTAGCTGTCCCCATCTCAGGAAACAGCTACTTCTTTCTATAATCATTAAGGCCAAGGAGACTGGAATCATCCTCATCTCCTTTCTCCCACAGCCCACACCCAATGCAACAACAAATCCTGTCTGCTCTGTGTTTGGAATACAGCACAAATCTGACCATTTGTCATCATGTCCCCACTTCCAGGAGACCCAAGCCTCCTTCTTCTCTGCCCTGCGCAGCAGCCTCCAGCCTCACCCCTTTCACTCCATTTTCCCTACAATGGCAAAGGCCTGTCACGGCAGGTCCCTCTTCTGCTCAGAACCCTCCAAGGGTTTCCTGTGCCTCAGCATCAAGGCGAAAGTCCCTGTGTGGCTTATGAGGCCCTGCAGGATCTACCACCTTCTGCCACCTCCCAGCCTCACCTTTTCCCTTCCGTAACTCCTACCCACTGGCTTGCTCTAGCCTCTAACCACTGGCCTCCTGCATACCCTCCTTTGCTTGTGAGAGGAATTCAAACTAGCACAGCATAAAGACAACACCTGGGATGATCTAGAATGAGGATTCCAAAACTGCAGGTCTCCCTAGTCAACATGGTTGGCTTGGCCTGAGTGGTCTGTGCCACAGCAAGACCATCCTCCAAAGGTTGGCCCTGTACCCTTTACATTTCCTGTGCCCTTGGCCTAGAAGCTTTCCCTAGATACCTATACGGGATACCACACCATACATGATATTCCATGATTCAGCTCTCTGCTCATAGCTCTCTTTCCGCTCGGAAAAACCATCCCTGACCACCCTATAAAAACCAGCAATCACAGTCATAAAAAAGGATGAGTTCATGTCCTTTGCAGGGACATGGATGAAGCTGGAAACTATCATTCTCAGCAAACTTACACAGGAACAGAAAACCAAACACAGCATGTTCTCACTCACAAGTGGGAGCTGAACAATGAGAACACATGGACACAGGGAGGGGAATATCACGCACCGGGGCCTGTCGGGGGGTTGGGGATTAGGGGAGGGATATTAGGCAAAATACCTAATGTAGATGACTGGTTGATGGGTGCAGAAAACCACCATGGCACTTGTACACTTATGTAACAACTGCATGTTCTGCACATGTATCCCAGAACTTAAAGTATAACAATAATAATAATAACAATAATAAAGCCAGCACTCCTACCATCACTTTCTTACCCTGTGTGCTTTGTCTTCACAGAACCAGACATGTTATATATTTCCATGCCTCCCTCCCCATTAGCATGTAGCCACTGGATGAAGGCAGTGGCTTTGTTTTTCTCACTGCTATTCCCCAGCATCCAGGCCAGTGTCAAGACATAATAGGTACCCATGAAATATCTGTGGAATGAATGAGTGAAGAAGACTCTAGCCCTTTACCAATGTTTCACAGAACCCTGCTGAACCTCAAGGGAAGATGATTAGCCCAGTCTTTTCTAGGAGAAACTGCAGGAGGGGTGCAGGGGGGCCCCAGATGCCCCCCACCTCTGCTGTAGGCTTCTCAGACTCACTTCTGCCCTGAGGAGAAAGAGAAGAGGGCTGAAGACTGTGCAGTAAATGTGTCTGTGAGACCCTGCTGCAGGAGCTTGGAAGCCAAGGGCTGAGATGCATCTTAGACAAAGCTTGGAGGTTAAGCATTTGGCTAGGAACCACTCATTAGTGCATCATGTCATTAGAAGCAATTAGCACCTCCGGCTCCCCAGGGCTTGGCTGGTAAGCCATTAACCCTTTGGCTTCCTGGGGAGATGGGAAGCCACGCTGACCTGACCTGGACAAGGCTTGTGACACAGGCTGGCCGGCCTCCGGGTCACCTAGAGAGTTATGACACTGGGGTCTTCACCTTTGCCCAGAAAAGTCTGCCTTTTCTGTAGAGGGTGGAAGCCTTCCTCCCATCTCCCTCCTGTGAGCTCTTCTCCTTGAGAGGCCTCAGGGGTACAGGAAGCCATCTTACTCTCTCCATGGGGTTCTCTTCCATCATAGGGATGGGGATTAAGAGTGCGGGAACTCCCCCAAATTCCAGAGTCTACACTCACAACCAAGGCCTTGCAAATGCAAAGCAAATTCCAGAAAAGTATTGATGGTTTCAAATACTATGATGCAAGACGTATTCATTGCATCACTTCAACACCCACATCTGTTGGTTCCAACTTATATTTCTGTGTATACAAATAATACACCCTGTGCATGAAAAATCAGTTTCAATAGAAAGAGCTGAATTTGTCTAGAACCCTCTTGTGTTTTCTCTCTCGTCTTCCCAAATGTCCTACTAATCAATCCTCCCAACTGGAAACATCTAAGCAAGAGACATGAATTGGAAAACCAGAGGGGTTGAGGGAGGGCATCATGAAAACATGATAGTCTTTGTTGATGACCATAAATTTTTCACCAAGAAAGTTCTTCCTGCTAGTGAGCCTGGCTCAGAGCCCAGCTGTTTGCTACAGGGAAGGTAGGCAGCATGGTACCTCGTACGCAGATTCTCTGGCTGGGGTGGACCATCAAACACTGACAGGACATCAAAGTCCTCTTCCAGGGCAAAGGACTGGAACACAAGCTGGATCCTGTGCTGCTCTTCCGCGGTGATGGTCCACGTGCAGTTGGCGTAATTGGGGTAGCCATATGGGAACCCTGGGCTCTCAACTGTCCCATTGGGACCGTGCAGTTGGAACGTGCAGTTCTGGCCTGGGAAAGAGAAACAGAGCAGTTCAGAATAGCCAGAATAACTCCTAGAAGCTTCTAGAGAGTCAGGAGTAATGTGTTAACCAATCATGAACCCACTTTTCCAAGTGCTTCCCATGAGCCAGCCCTGTGCTTGGCACTGAGGGAGGTACAAAGAGTGACTGACGCTGACTGTGGGTTTGCTGTGTGCTGTGTACTGACCAGGTGATAGATTGTGTATCATTTAATCAAGGCTTACAGCAACTCTATGCAGTAGAAAATTAAGGTTTTGAGAGTCAGAACTATAAAGTCACCAATACCAGGCTGAACTTAGACTTCCCCTCTACAACATGGAATGTCAGAACGACAATTTCAAATCTTCTCCACTGTCTACAACCTCCTGGCTCTCAGCTAACTCCTCTCCCTCATTCTCCATAGGAAATAAAAGACATTCCTAAGGATTCCCTTGCCTTCCCCATTCCAAACCCTTCTAGCCTATCCCATGCTGTCTTCATTCCCACTACAGATGAGCCACCTCTTCCTCCACCTAAATGGAGGAAGGGTTTCCCTACTCCATTCCCTACTCTTCAAGAACAGTATACGATCCTTCTTCTCTCTAACGTGTGTTCAGTCATTTCCTCTCCACTAGTACCTTCTCATTTTAAATGTGCTCAAGACTACCGTTAAGAAAACAATTCCCCACCCCACTTCTCATCTCCCTCCAGCCTTGTCTCTCTCTCTCTTCTTCTTCACAGCCAAATTTATAGAAAACACAATCTGTCTATACTTTCTGTCTCCATTTCTTTACTTCCCACTCACTCTCCAACCCTGTCAATTCTGCCTTCTGGTCCCATCGATCCACCCAAACAGGTCTACTACCCATGGGCTCGGTGGCTATTTTTCCATCTTCTGGTTAATTGACTGCTCAGTACCTCTGACTGCTGTTGCTCACCCTCCTTTCCAAAACACTCCTCCGGGCCAGAGCATCTCAGACCTCACTGTGCACACGCATCACCTGGGGATCTGTCTCAAATGGAGATTCAGCTCGACACTGGGGTGGGACTGGAGAGACTGCCTTTCCACCTTGCTCCCTGGTGATGTGATGATGCCCTGTATGGGACCGTATTTTGAGCAGCAGTGCCCTGAGCTTCCTCCCACAATACCATACTCCTTTCCTGCTCCCGCTCTTTCTCTGCCTCCTTTCAGTCTCTGTGCCAAGGCTTCTCCTCCTCTCTCCAATTTGGGGGACTTCCCACTTATGCATTGGTTACTCACAATGTTGTGATCCAGGCCCGTCACCCCTTTGGGATGCTCTCGATGACCCCCCACCCACTCTCTCCTCTTCTGTTGCTTCCCCCGCAACTCAATGAATGGAATCATGCCTCCATCTCTTTATCTAAGTAAGGCTCACCTAAAAGCTTCCTCTTCTTCACAACCCCATGGCTAATCCACCACTCTATCTCTATGTCCATCTGTCCCCACCCCATGCCAAACTCATTCCTAAACTGCCATATTAACTCCTAACTGGTCAGCCGCATTTGCTCTGGTCCTTGCCAATCTGTTCTTCACACTGCAGGCAGAATACGGTGAGGTCATCCCAACCTCCCATCTGCCCCAAACGTTCAATGGCTCCTCCTTGCTCTTCAATAAAGAAAAAAGCATTTGAAGTATACAAGGGTCTCTATATGGCCTGGCCCTTAGTGACCTCCCAGCTTCATATCCACCAATTTTCCAGTCAAATCCTGCCTGTTTATGTCCTTTGTACCTGCCACACTCTCATACTGCAGAGCCACAGGACCTTTGCATGTGTGGTTCTCTTTGCCTACAACACTTCTAGCATACCCATCTTTCAGATCTCAGCCGAGTGTCCTTCCTCGGTCAGATCAAGCCCACTACTATACACTGTCATGACATCGTAACTTCTCCTTAGTGGCACTTATTATAAATCTCCACGCTTCCATGTGATTGTTTCACAAGTATCTGTCTTCTCACCAGGCCGAATGCTTCATGAGAGCAGACACCATATGTGAATTTCCCATCTTTGAATCCATGTCCCAAGCTCAGTATCAGGTATGTGGTAAGTTCTCAATAATTTAATATATTGTTTGTATTCATTTGGTGTTTGGCTAGACACTCTCCTAAAAACTACCTATATTGACTTGTCTAATCCTCACAACAGCCCTATAAGTAGATACCATTACTATCATCTCCATTTTACAGACAAAGAACTAGGGCAGAAAGAAATTAAGGAATGGGGCCCAAATCACTGTTACAAAAAGGTGGGACTCAAACATAAGCAGTCCACTTCAAATCCATTTTCTTCACCATGATGCTGATAAATTGACTTGACACTAATTTTTTTAAAGCCAATTTTAGGGATTAACCGACAAAGGACAGTTAATCTCTAAAGGACTTTAATATTAAAAAATCTCTTAACACGAAGTATCCCATTAAATGACCAAAAAAAAAAAAAACATGTTAAGATCTTCTGAATAAATCCTAAACAGGCATTTCATAAAATTAGGCATGTAACCCTGATTAAAACAAGCATTCAAAACCAATAAAAAGAATATTTCCTTACCATGACAAAGCTTCAATTTTAGAACAGTACTCTACCTTGTACTTATAGTGAAACACCTGATTAAGATCGGGAACAAGACAGAGATGCCACCATCACCTCTGGGATTTCACAGCTTATTGGAAGAGTTAACCCATGCGACACAAGGAAAAGAAATAAGAAAAGAGGAAGAAAAATTACGGTTTGTAGATGATACATTAATATACCTAGAAAACCCAGGAGAATTCACAATAAAGCTATTAGAGATAATATGAAATTTTAATAAACTAGCCAAATGCAAAATAATACACAAAAATCAGTAACATTCCTATATGTCAATGACAGATAAAAATATAAAGAAAAAATATCTTGTTTATGGTAACTACAAAATGCATATAGCACATATAAATAAACTTAACAAGAAATGTGCAGGCACCATATGAAAATGACTTTTACAGAGGGATAAAAAATTTGAATAATTGGAGAGACATAGCATAATCTTGAGTGGATACAGAAAGGTTAATTTATGATATTAACCTCTTGAAAAGTTATAAAAAAAGTTAATTTATAAGTTTAATGCAATTCAGATGAAAAGCCCAATGACCTGTTTTAAATTTGGCAAAATGATACCTAAGTTTAACTGGAAAAACAGATTGTCACAAAGCATTTTTTAAGAAAAGATAGTAAATTTAGCAGTCTCATTCCACAAGATATTAAACAGCATCATAAATGACTCTTACGAAATACTGTGGGGGTGGTCCAGGAGTAAACAGGTAGGACATGAAATGGCATTACATGAATACCTTTAATGTACATAAAAATGGAAATATGTATCAGGCAATATTAAAAAAACAATGAGAAAAGAAAAAGACTTCTGCTGGGTCAACTAATAAACTGTTTGGGAAAATAATTATCTCCTCAAATCACACCATATACCAAAATAACTTCCAGATGGAGCAAAGAGTTACATGTTAAAAAATAAAGTCATAAAATAATTAGAAGAAAACCTAGGTAATTATCTGACTGATTTTTTAGCATAATAACTGTGGAGGATACTACAAGATTGATATGAAAAGTATGCATATGTCAACAATAGAAACAATATCAGAAAGCATACAAAAATGTTAGGAGAAAAGTAATATCATGAATACAGAAGAACTATTACTAATACTTAGGGCGGAAAGTACTATTAGTAATAATTGGGCAGGATCTGAACAAATTAGTTCACAAAAGAAGACATAAATGACCCAGAAACCAGAAAAATATCCAACCACAGTGATAATGAAATAAAGCCTCTAACTCCACAACTTTCAGAGGAGCCCAGAGTACACTTCCTTGAACTTTCCCCCGCTGGTACAGGCACCAGATTTACTTCGCTCCTGTCCCTAAAACCTGCCTGGTAATGTCATTGCATCTTGCCATTCATTCCTTCCTTCCTTCATCCATTCCTCTAGGATAAATCCTGTGATAAGCCAAGGGGGCCTGGATCATAGACTAGAAATAAGTAAATCCAGTCATGGACAATAACATGCTGGAGGGGTACACATGCTAGAGTGGTTCTGAAGTATAGATGCCACAGGTGCCACATCTTAAGGGCCTCCCCCATTCGAGTTGTGGGCAACCAACGAAATATCAACATTCACCACCATCACCAGCATCCTAGACCTCTGCCTTGGCTCAGACCTGCCAAGGACTGGAGATTCTGATTAAGAATCTGGGCGTGAATGGCATCTTCTGCTATAGAGAAAGAAGGGAAGGAGTTCAGAACAAAGCCTCGGGGAACATCTCCCATGTAAGGGGACAGAAAAGGTGACAGAGCGGGGAACAGGTAGAATAGTAGGAGAGGATCCAGAGGGCAGTTCCATGCAGGAGAGGGCGACTCAATGTGGTGAACAGCACAGAAAGACTAAGATGAGGGTCTTGAATGAGGTCACTGTCTGGTGTCTAAATAGTCCCTCTGGAAGCAATGCCAAGAGCTGGAGCCTTGACCTGGTCCCTGCTGCATCCCTAGTGCCTAGAATTCAATAAGTATTTGCTGAATGGATAGATCAATTTCAGCAAAGGTAGGTGGGAGGATGGCAAGGTGGAAAGAGGGCAGATTGTAACAGGCAAGACTGGCTGATGAGAAGTTGGAAGGCCAACTTCTTCTAAACAATTCTAAACAATCACTTTTACATTGTAAAAACTTTGTAAAATATAGGCAAGATTTAAAAAGAGAAAACTGGCCGGGCACGGTGGCTCACGCCTGTAATCCCAGCACTTTGGGAGGCCAAGGCGGGCGGATCACGAGGTCAGGAGATCGAGACCATCCTGGCTAACACGGTAAAACCCCGTCTCCACTAAAAATACAAGAAAAAAAAAATAGCCGGGCGTGGTGGCGGGCGCCTGTAGTCCCAGCTACTAGGGAGGCTGAGGCAGGAGAATGGCGTGAAACCGGGAGGCGGAGTTTGCAGTGAGCCAAGATCGCTCCACTGCACTCCAGCCTGGGCAACAGAGCGAGACTCCATCTCAAAAAACATAAAATAAAATAAAATAAATAAAATAAAAAAGAGAAAACTGATTATAATCTCTTCCTTCCAGAGGCAACTGCTGTTAATACTTTCATTTTTTTGAAATTTTTTCCATGCATATTTCACATTGTTGAGATAACACCATATATATAATTTTGTGTGCTACTTTTTCAGTACGTTATTCTCCAATCTTCAATTTAAAAAGGCAATGTGGACTTGTAATATGCATAGATATGCACATATGCAATGCAAGTATAAAAAATATATACCCAGTCTCCCTCCTCCCCACCCAATCCAAAATTACCGAAGTTAACAGCCAGGTTTGTGTCCCTCCCTCACCTTCTTCTCTCTCTTGCAAACCATATGGACACATTCTGGGAGAATTTTTATTATTTCATTTAAAAAATAAAACTGTAGTTTAGTTCATTTTTCTGCAACTTGTTTTTTCACGTAACAATACGCCGGGGACACCTTCCAGGTCAGTAGATACAGATCTAACTTATTTTTTATATGAATGTGTAATATTCCATGCCATGGATGTATCTCAATTTATTCAACCACTCCCCTGTTGATGGCCATTCAGGTCATTTCTCGGTTTTCTTTTGTAACAATTCAGTAAACATTATAACATGAACGTTCCCTAAGATACTGAATCTGTCCATAAACAGCATTTTAAACGGATGCACAACGTTTCAATGTACGGTTATACTAGAATTTAGTTGGCCATTCTCCTATTGTCAAACATTTAAATTGCTTCTGGATTTTTTGTTCCATTGTAAATAAGACCTGGACCCTTAGTTAGATCTGGTGACAGAATGCTGTTCAATGCAGTAGAAAATGCCTTTCCACGGCCAGAATCCCAGAACGAATATTCCCCTACGCAGTAACTGCCTCCAGCTTTGGTTTCAGGTGGGGTCAGGTAAGGTACTGTCCACATTAGGCTGGCTGACCTCTGTCAGGGATGACTAGAAATGAGTTAAGAGCATGACTCATTTGGAAACCTCCCTGAAACCAGTGTATGTTAGTAAGCTGAGGAAGTTATAACCCAGAGCAGTCACTCCAGATTGAAATGTGAATGGAATGGGAGCTCATGTCAAAATGGCTTTGTCCTTTCACGCCCATGAAATGTTGAATTTCTTTCAAGAAAAAGGCTACCTTTTCTTCACTTCTAGTGACTGATGTTCTGCCCTGTAGATAGGAATGCTGCTACTGACCTTCATTTTGATGGCACCTTGCATTTCTCTCTAGCCAGGATGGTCTGCCTTCTCTCACCCATGCCTTGAGGTTCTGTTCACTGCAGATACCCCCATCAGGCTCCAGAACAATCCCAGAGAACCAGACTCCTCAGGTCATTGCTTATTCATTTGTTTTGGATTATTTCCCCAGGACAGACTTCCAATAGCAGAAGACTGGGTCAAAGGGTATGAACATTTCTGAGGCTTTGGCTCTGGGTTAACAATATCCTTTCTAGGAAATGTGCACCCATTAAACTCTCAATAGTCATGTCTAGGAATGCCTATCTCACAGCACCTTTGCCAACATTGTGTATCATCTTATTTGGAAATTTTTTAGTTAGTGATGTTTTATGACTCAGATTCAACATCTTTTTCACTTTTTCTAATAATTTTAATTCCTTCTTTTTGGAACTATCTGATTAAGTCCTCAGCTCATTTTTCATTGTGGTATTTGTTTTTTTTTTTTTTTCCTGATTTCTTACCTATTTATCTATTTTATATATGTGTAATATATTAATCCTTTATGCATAGCATTGCTACATACCTGTTTTGTAGTTGTTTGGCCTTTTAATTTTATGATGTTTGACATTCTGAAGTTTCTAAATGTTATATACTGAAATCTTCTATTAGGTCTTACTATTTTTCTTATCAATTTGTACTAACTCTTTATAGAGTCAGAATTTTAATCTTTTGTCATATTTATTGCAAATATTGTTTTCTACCTGGTTGTGTGCTTTTTGTTTTGTTTAGATTTCCCATGTAGATTAAAATGTCACTTTTTATAGGCAGTCACATTTATCTCTTTTTTTCTTGGTAATATTTTTCCCGTGTTCGCATTGAGAAAGACTTCTCTCAACTAAAGATTGGTTGGCTTCTCATCTCACTCAACATAAAAGCCAAAGTCCTCACCATAGTCCTCTAAGCTTTAAAGGAATGGGTACCCAGATGCCTGTCCACCTCCTCTCCTATCTCTTGTCCCCTCATCCCTGTGATCCAACCATATCCCTGTGATCCAGCCATATCCCTATAATCCAGCCATGCTGGACCTTTGCGTTTGCTGAGGCTTCAGCCTGAAAAATGTTTCCCCAGTAGCCATGGGACCCTTACTTATTTCCGGTATCTAGTCAAATATCACCTTCTTGGAGACCACCCTAAGTACAATTCAGACCTGCCTTTCAAGTCAGGTGTTCCAGGTGCCTGCTTTATTTCTGTTCACAGCACTTAGCACCTCTGACATATATTTTCCTCGTTTATTTTCTGATGCACCCCCCCCCCCAATTAACATGCGATCTCCATGAGAATGGGGCACCATTTTGTTCTCTGCTCTGTCTCCAGCTCCCAGACCTGAACCTGGCACACAGTAGATGCTCACAGAATAGTTGTTAGTTGAATGAATGAATAAATGAATATTAATTGCCCACCTAGCATTCTGTGCTTGGATTCTTCCCTCACTCGGCTAACTCCAGGCATTTTCAAACTCATTACCTTCTCCAGAAAGCCTTCTGGGAACCCTTAAGACACCATCAAGTATTTGTCCACTCCTTGTTCATCATTCATGATGAATGTCATTGCCTTCAGCAATGGTGATATAATGATATGCTTATGCGGCTGTCTCTACCAGCAAACTCCTTGAGCTTTTCTTCAATTTTATTTCCATCACCTAGCCCAGTACTTGCTCATAGCAGACACTCAGTACATTTTTTTAAATGAATGAGTGAGTGAAATGAATTAATCTTTTGTAGTAGGTTGGTGCAAAGGTAATTGCGGTTTTTGCCATTAACAGTAATGGCAAAAAAAAAAAAAAAATACTTTTGCACTAATCTAATATTCAAAAAATACTCACCAACTTCACTTATCTCTGCATTTATGGTTTCTTTTGGAAGTGGCTTAGTGGAAAGGTTAAAAGCATGAGTTTTTGGAAACAAAAGCTTTGGGTTCAAATTTCAGATTTGCCACTTAATATTGTGTGTGGGCAACTTATTTAAACTCTTTAAGCCTTAGTTTTGACATCTTTAAGATTAACACCCACTTCTAGGATGGTTGTACAGATTAATGTGATATCTGCTGAGTTGCTGAATGTTCAGTACAGAACTTGGCACAACAAACACCACCTAATCTTCCAGTAAAGAGCCATGCTTTTCTTGATGTAAGTCCCAGTCACATATTGTTAAGGTCATTCACAGACATTTTATGCACTTTTTGCTGCACTAGTGAATGCCATTTTTTCTCATTATTTTTTTCTAACTGGTTTTTATGATATACAGAAAACCTATTGATTTTTATACATTCATCTCACATCCAGCTAGGTTTCTGAACACTTATTAATTCTAAAAATTTCTCAGTTGGTTCCCTTGGGTGTTTTAGGTACACAATCATGTTGTCTACAAATAATGATAATTTTAAGGAGATAACTCTTTTGAGAAGTTTGGCAGGAAAATCCAATTCAATTCTGCAAATATTTATTGACTGATAAGGTCAATTTTGGACAAATTTAGTTGGAGATGCCAGTGGGACATCCAGACGGAGATGGCCAGAAGGCAATTAGGGCTGTAGACTGGTGTTTGGGAGCGCAATCTGGACTGGAGATATGGATTTGTTGAAGCCATGCAATTAATGAAACTGCCCTAAGAGGAAACACAGGGGGGAGCTGCAGATGCTGGATAAATCATCGTGCCTGCTGAAGGTGTCACACCTGCCACACGGAGTGCCAGCTGGACACCTCAAGTCTACAGTCAGCCTCTGGCCCATCACTATGTATGCCTTCTGGCAGGGGCACCTTGTCTGCTGATGAAAGAGGCAGGGGTCAAACAGTATCTTTGGCTCTCTGCAATGACCCTTTAGGAAAGGACCAAGAACTAGGTCATCAGGGATGCTGGCACTGAGCCTCATTTTAGCCCCTCTCCCCTGCACAGCATGTGCCTCAGTCACACCACTAATTTGTCACCTGCAGTGCTTGGCCCTTTGCCTCATACGCCCTTCCCCACTGTAACCTTCTCAACCTAGCAAATCTAACTCAGGGTCCCAGGCTCAGTTCATCTCCTCTAAGGAGCCTCCTCTAGTCTGCAGGCAGTTACTCTTCTCTCTCCGCCGCCCTCATCTCCCTATTTCGTGCATTAAGTGTTGAGTGAGACAGTTATCACAGATGTTTCTAATGAAGATGTGCATTATTTTTTTTACTACAGATCTTAACAATCAGAGAGATTTCCGTGAATGTGTAATAGCCTAATCCAGGGTTTCTCAACCTCGACAGTATCAGCATTTTGGGTGGGATAATTCTTCACTGTGGGAGGCTGTCCTGCACACATAGGATGTTTAGCAGCATCCCTGGCCTCTACCCAGTGGATGCCAGTAGCACCTCCCAATGTGACAACCAAAATTTCTCCAGACATTGCCAAATGTCCCGTAGGGGGAAAATCACCCCTAGTTGAGAACGACTAGTCTAATTCTTAGCCATATTGAAGTTCCTAATGAAGGTTAGAAATACTCCCTCTAGAATTACATACATAGGAAACTAACCTCCCACCGTTTTCATTCATTTCAGGGGATTAGCAGGCCAAAGAAGCCTATCGCTGGACGCCCCCATGACCTGAAATCCTTCATCTTCGTTCTGCCATGCCCTCCTTGGAGCCTGGTGACACCATCTCAAATGATGTCTTTAAATATGTAAAACAAAACACATAGAATTGCAAAGGAAATCAGTCAGATCGAAATATAGTTTTTAAAATATATTGAAAATTGATCATATACTAATAAGTGCTCCTTTATTAATGCATTATTAATAAGATCTAGCAGTGGGCCTCATACATAGTGTAGTTTGAAGCATAAATGCCACTTCAAAATAATTGTACCAACTATAATGTCCTATGGAAACATAGGTGACCTTACCAGTGACAAATTCACAGGTCCTGGTAATACCACTTCGGTGTTTGTTGCCTATCTTCATGATTGGTAGAAGCGTTGTTTCAGTAGGAGATTCGTGAAAATAATGTAATTGTCCTCATCCAAGTTAGGGACCCCATGGATTCTATCAAGAGCCCCAAATCCAGTCTTTCATTCAGGAAATCTGGGGAATGGTTGGCTTCGTTCCAGGGTGTATAGGTGGGGGTGTTAATGGGCAGCAGGAAGTTGATGGAGATGGGAGGAGCAGATTGCATACAGTGTGGTCCATGCCTTCAAGGAGTTCACAGGGGATTGTAGGAGACAGACATGGCCCATCTTACTAGCCATCTCCATGTGACAAGTGGTTCAGGGAAACCACGTTGTTCAATCTTAGGGGAACAGAAAGGAGCACAGACAAACCTAAAAGGACTGGTGCTTTCATGCAAGTCTGAGAAGGGACCAACATTTTTGTGCTTCGCTAACATTATCTCTCTAACATTTGCAATGACCCTTTTGAAATGGCTGCTACAGCCCCACCCCCATTATATTACAGGTGAAGAAACTAAGGCTCTTCAAGGCTTAAAAATACGTTCAAGGTCAAACAAATAGCAATGGAAAAGCTGAGATTCCAACCCAGATCTGTACAAAAGCAAAACTCAGGCTCTCAACCCTACCACCCTTCCCTCTGCCAGGCTGCAAATATTTCACACACCGTCTCGGGACATACTCCTAAAGCTATAGTCTTGGTTCCACTCTGCACCCAGCGCCAGGGGTCAGAGCCCGGGATTTACTGAAAAGAGCTTAGCACAGCTGCTGTGCCTCAGGGACCTGGATACAAAACAGGGTCTCCTGTTTCCTCTCAAGCTGGGGATGCATGCAACAAAGGCACAAAACAATGCATAGCAGGTGGAGTGAAGCAGCAAGCCTGTCCCTGTACCATATCCAATTGCTCCATGAGTATAATCCTATGCCACTCAGCTTCCTAATTCTAACTCCAGGCTTTCTGATTCTCCTGGACATGTTTAACACAGAAGCCACCACTGTGGACCAAACATGATTTTCCCTGCATGGCGATACGGATGCAGTTCATTTCCCATCATCCTGAGCCAACACTAGTCAGGGGTTGTTTATTATTTTGACAGGGAATCCTGGACTAGCAGAAGCAGTTCTGCTTTACTGATTCTCATTATGCTACATCCCTGGATCAGCAGCAAGAGAAAGGGCCAGGTATCTCTGGGGCCAGGAGCCTCTGCCAGTCTGGTTCTACTCCTGTCTGGGTCTTTCAGAGTGAAAACGAGGAACTATCGTTGAATTCTCCCCAGCTGAGAAGATGCCTGAGCTATGGTTTTGGTCCACGGGACAATGGCTAAGCACAGGAACAGATTCATGAAAGCTGAGGGCTTAGCAAATGCTTGATTAATTCATTTACTTATTTTGACAATAGTATTAAGCACCCACTGTGTCCCAGGCATTATTCCTGCCCTCATGGAGCTTACAGTCTAATAATAATATGTTATTAAGCGTTTTTTTCTGTGCCAAGTACTGTCTTATGCATTGTACATATAATAATTCATTCCATTCTCACAACTGTATGAGATAGGTGTTATTACTCTCCCTATTTCATAGGTAAAGAAACTGAGGTCTAGGAAGGTTAACTAATCTGCCCAAGGTCAGACAGCTGATAAATAGTGGAAATAAGAATCAACCCCAGGCAATCTGGTACCACATCCTGTCTTCTTAACCACTACTCTATCATAGATGATGGATGTATAGATGGGTGGGTGGATGGATGAGGGGTGGCCAATGTAGTAAGCTAAACCCCTTTCTAGAGCACTCTGATACAGCAAAGAACTTCACCTTAGGTAGCCCTTTCCTCAAATATCAGTTATGTCAGTTAGAACTCCTAGGCTTCTGCCCCTTTGCCTGACATTTGGGGAATGAGTCCCCTATGGTGAGGTTCAGCACAGCGGCAGAAAGGGGACCACATGGGGACATCTGTGCACATTGAACTTCCCAGAAGAAAAAGAATCATAACAACTCGGGAAGTAAGAGTGAATTGTCAAAATATGTGAAACCAAGCCTATGCTGCTGTTTCTCTCATCATGATAACCTCATGATGGCAGGACCACACCGGACTCAGTGTTAAATCCCAACACAAGGTTTGGCATTTCATAGACACTCCACTAATATTTGTCAAATAAATGGATTAGTTGTCTGCTTGTCAACTGTCTTGTTTTTTCTTTTCATTTGTTTCTTTATCCATTAAAAACACATGGCTCCTGTTTTATCTGGTGGAACTGGCCTCATCCCTAAAGAAAATAGGCAACTGTAAGCCCTGTGCCCATATGTGACACATATTTGAAAGTTAATTTTAAAAATGAGAGAGAGAAAAAGAAAACAAAACCCTAATGAGAGAGAGAAAAAAGAGAAAATAAAACCCTAAGATAGTGCCATGGAATCAGAAAGCCTGGGTTCTTAACTCTGCTTTGCCACTTGCTAGCAAGGAATATGGTCAAGTCTCTTAGTCACTTAAGGCCCCTGCCCCTCTATGGAATGGGGTTCTCAAGACCACATTGACAGAGGTGCTCTGAGGCAGCTAGCCCAAGTGAGTGGTTGGTGCCTGACAGGAGCAAGAGGAGTCCTGTCCATGGTCCTGAACCGTGAATGTCCTCAGGGGAGGTTGTTTCTCCTGATCCTAAGCCACTGGGGACGCCTGTCCAACCTCTCCCATAATTTCTGCACCAGAAGAAAAAGGAACTACAATGATAAGAAAATAATAAAGAGAACTGGTGAGATAAAGAAACAGAGGGATAGAAAAAGGAAAAGAGACTGAAGAGGGAAAGGGGTGAAGGTAGAAAAGAGAGAGCACTGCAGCTCCATTCAGAATCCTGAGTGCCTGAGACTGTCTTCCCACCTTGGGCCAGACGAACCACAGTAGAGATGATTTGACACAGGAGTCCTGGGATAGGGAGGGCAAACCTTCCAAGGTGTACTCCTGAGATGTTATTCTTCAGCAGCCAATGACATGGAGGAGATGCCTCTAGATGCCTCTAGAGATAAGGGGTGGGAAGACTTGAAATCAGAAAGCATGAGGGCCAGCATCAAAGAGGGCATGACATGTGGTCACCAGCTGTTGCACGCATCCTCTTCTTTCTCCATAGCAGTCCAACCCCCTCATTCTTGTGACAGCTTCAGACTGGACATCCACTGGGAATCCAGAAGGTTCATTCATGAAGACAGTGGCAGCAGATCCAGGGCAAGCTCAATCCAGATCATTCTTTAAATTAAGGCATTCAAAGGTCATCTGCAATTTCGCTTTGTTTTCCCAATCTTTAGCAGACGTGTTTCTCATTTTACATACAAAAGAAAGGGGTTTGTGTTTTGATGACCCCAACTGCACATTTGAATTGTATGAGCACTGATGGTGTTGTGAAAATTGTTCCTATCAAAAGGGAGAGCTCAAATCAGCTCCCACTGCTCAAGCAAATGAGTGATGGGGTCAGTATGGACCTGGTTCAGCTCAGACCAGTCTAGATGCCAGCAGGGACTCATCATTCAATGAACATTCGGCATCTTCATCATGAAATTTTTGCCAACCCAGAATGGTATTGCCTACATTGTCCCTCAGAGTTTTTACAGTTTTGGGTTTTACATTTAAGTCTTTTAGAGCTTCTGCACAGCAAAAGAAACTATCAACAGAGTAAACAGACAACCTAAAGAAGGGGAGAAAATATTTGCAAACTATGCATCTGACAAAGGTGTAATATTCAGCATCTATAAGGAACTTAAACAAATTTATAAGAAAAAAATAAACAACCCCATTAAAAAGTGGGCAAAGCACATGAACAAACACTTTCCAAAAGAAGACATATATGAGACTAACAAGCATATTTTAAAAAGCTCTATATCACTGATCATTAGAGAAATGCAAATCAAAATCACAATGAGATCCCATCTTACAACACTCAGAATGGCTACTATTAAAAAGTCAAAAAACAACAGATGCTGGCAAGGTGGTGGAGAAAGAATGCTTTTACACTGTTGGTGAGAGTGTAAATTAGTTCAACCATTGTAGAAAGTAGTTTGGTGATTCCTCAAAGACCTAGAAACAGAACTATCATTTAACCCAGCAATCCCATAACTGGGTACATACACAAAGGAACATAAATCATTCCACCATAAAGACGCATGCACGTGTATGTTCACTGAAGCACTATTCACAATAGCAACAACATGGAATCAACCTAAATGTCCATCAATAGGAGACTGGATAAAGAAAATATGGTACATATACACCATGGAATACTATCCAATCATAAAAAAACCAAGATGATGTCTCTTGCAGGAACATGAATGGAGCATATATATAAGATCTCTATCTTAAGCTAGAGGCCATCATCCTTAGCAAACCAACATAGGAATAGAAAACCAAGTACCACATATTCTTACTTATAAGTGGGAGCTAATATATGAACACATGGACACAAAGAGGCGAGTCACATACACCAGGGACTACCTGAGGGTAGAGAATGGGAGGAGGGAAAGGATCCAAAAAATAACTATCAGTTACTAAGCTTAATATCTAGGTGACAAAATAATCTACTCAACAAACCCCCATGACATGAGTTTACCTGTATAACAAACTTGCACATGTATCCCAAATCTAAAATAAAAGTTAAAAAATAAAATAAAATAAAATAAAATATTAACTAACCCCCTACTTTCATCCCTGGCACCTCCAATCTCCCTTACCTGCTCTATGTTTTCTTACTTTAATAGCATGTATCACTCTATAGCACCCTGAGTAATTTACTTATATATTGTACTTACTGTTTGTTGTTTATTTCCTCCTGCTAGAATATTTACTTCACAAGAGAAAGGCCTTTGTTTTACTGACTGATACATCCCAAGTGCCTAGAACAGTGACTGGCACATAGTCAGCACTCAGTTAATATTGGCTGAATGAATGAATAAACTGCAATCCAGCGCTTTTACAAAACTACAACTTATAGGGACCCAACTCCCTAAAGGTCTAGGAAACCAAACCAGTTGGTGTGGCTCTGTCTGGTAGCACACAGACCCAGAAACCCAGCCCACAAAGAAAATCTGGGAAGGAAGGATCCTGAATGCCACTTGCCCATGACTTCCATAACCATCTCCCCACCAGACTGAGTTCCTTGGGGACAGAGAGCATGGTCTGCCTTTTTTACTGCTACATCAGTGAGGACCCAGCACAGAGCTGCCACAGGATGCATGTGTCAGTAAGCAGGAAGTTGAAGGAATTTCAGCCATCATTTATCAGGCACTGACTGTGTGTGCCCCACACAATGATGACCTCGGTCCTTGTGTTATTTCTGTTAAAACTTCCAATATCCCAAAGAAGCAGATATTATTTTTCACCCCACGTAAGAAATGAGGATCAGGGTAAGAAGATTGCCCAAGCTTACACATACAATAACATCTGGCAAAGCTGCGGTTAAAACACAGGATTCTCTGACTCCTGAGACTGAGATCTTAATGCATAGGCTCTACCACCTCATTGGTATGAAAGAGGAAGGGAGGGAGAGAGAAAAAGACTTGGGCTGGTCATATGCCAGACATAGCATGGAGGCCTAAAAGAGCTGACCAGAGCTAAGAAGCTTTGCTCAACTAGACACGACTCCATTACAGCCCTGTCTCTGTCTCCCTGCCCCCAGAAGAAGAACAGACGTGGCAGTCTTGGTTGAAAGGGAACTTATTTCAATAAATTGTTTCAAATTCTCTCTCTCTCTCTCAGTTTGAATGAACTGAGGGAAAAATATATCTGAGTGGGTAGACAGATAATCTAAAAATTGTGTCAGGGAGTAGAGAAATGTACTTCCTCTTACAGTCCCTATAAAAGGAAACCCTAACAAGCCCATTGTTGCCCCTTGCCCATACACATGCAAACCAAGGTGAAAAGCATGATCAGGCTGGGCACGTGGAGACACTGGGTTCAGAACCCACCCCAGTGACCTCAGACTTCTGGTTAGAAGACATTGCTATGGCCATTTCCCCTTATGCCCAGTTCTACCCTTAATGGCCTTTGCTCACCCTGGGATTCCCCAACCTTGTCAGCTGCAGCCCCAGCCTATATAACTCTCTGCTGTCCAACCGCCTCCACACTGCAGCAGACAGCTCTATCTATAAGCACTGCAGCCATGAGGTAAGTCAAAGGGTTTCCCAGTGGACTGCTCTGTAGAGTTCCATGAATGAAGGTCCTGAAGACCCTTCAAAGCCTCCAGAAATACTTCCAATGCTAGCCTTCTTCTCCTGTGGGCATACTATGCTTTGTCATCATGCCAGAGACAGAGGCACCAATTTCCAGGGTCATACGGGCGGCCTTGAGAAAAATCAAAAGTATATGGTGAATGAATGAATGAATGTGCCTTCCAATAAGATAATCTATAAAGAGTAAAATCTAATATAGGCCTCTAGAATCTAGTTTGTCCAATGCTAGAGATTTCTGGCAAGAAATGCACTGGTTTGGGAGTAGCATGGGGATATAGAAAGAAAAGGATTCAAGCCAATTCAATGGATTTTTATCAGGGCCTCCTAAAAGAGAGTCTGACCCTTCCCTGACAATGCTCGTGGCTGAGGGGCAGCTGGTGTGTGGGTGTGTAACATAGGAAAGCGAGGAATTTAAAGAAAGCAGAAAAAGAGGGACATGGATGGGAAGGTAGGACCCAGCTTCCACCCCATCATTGTGAACTAAGCTCTACTCCTGGCTGAGTTACTCATGGCTCAGACCTCTTAACTTAGGTTTGGAAATGGTTGTGTCTCTGAGCTTCCTCATACCCTCCTTGTGACCTTGTGACTCTTCCCAACTGAATTCTTAGGATCAAGAGGTATTTATCTCCCCATGTCCCCCAAGAGAAAGTGTGGGTCTTGCAGCGCATGAGTTGAGAGAGCCAGAGGTGTCACATGGGGGTGGCAGAGCAGGGACCCAGGACCTCTGACTCCTGACATGTCACAGATGCAACATCCTCTCAAAACATGTCTAACCTTGAAACGGCTAGGAGCACATGTTCATCCATAGCAAGAATAATATGCAACATGCACATGGGTGAACAAAGCAAGAACACACTTACATTCAACCATCACATGCAACATGGTCACCTGTTGGTTGACAGGGACTTTATTATGGCCCAACAAGACCTTTACAAGTGAAAATCCCTGGCGCCCCCTCATGGCCCTTACAGTCCTGTGGCTTCTGCTGAGGGACAGTGGGGGAAAGATGCCTGGAGGAGGTGCCAGGGGCTTGGGAATGACATCAGCTAGATGGTAGCATAGGAAGCCCCAGACATTACTTCCCACAGAAACACTGATTAACAACAATATACAGTGCAAAAAAGCCTTTATGAGAACTCTAGAAACCAGTTAAGAAGTTACAATACCCCAGGCAAGCTCAAAGTGAAAAACCACCATACTGAATTGCGTAAGAAAAATTGTTTCATGTCAACCATAAAAACCCTTCTCCCACTGTCACAGTTCAGTGAGACTGAAGGAAAAAGTTCAACTTGCAGCTTGCCCCTTGGAAAGGAGAGAGAAGAAGAGCAGAGCATACATTCAATGTTCCCACTTTTCAGTAGGCTGCAGACGAACTGGTTTCTATCTCACCTGACTCAGAGTGCTGATGGGGAACCAGCATACTTTCGATGCTTGGGGGCCACTGAGAACAAAAGACAGTTCACTGGCTTTTTGCAACACCAGAGAACCTGAGTACCATAATCAGACACAAGAGGGAGCAAGAAATTACAAGCCCTTTAAGGAAAAACAGACAAGACCCAGCAAACCTCTTTAATTAAGAAAGTACACATGCAAGCTCAGAGAATATATATCCTCAGGAAAGCCCCCAGAACCTCTCTCTATCTGCTGAAGACCTTCACTTGTGTAAAACTACTCTGTGAAGTCTGGGAGAACTTGTTTGTTGTTGTTGTTGTTTCTCAAATGCAGAAATCACTCAAAAAATAACAAAGCACACTAAAAAAACAAAACAAAAACAAACAAACAAAAAAGGTAACATGGCTCAACTAAAGGAAGAAAATAAGAAAATAGGCTGAGCACAGTGGTTCACACCTGTCATCCCAGTGCTTTGGGAGGCCAAAGCAAGAGGATAATTTGAGGCCAGGTGTTCCAGACCAGCCTGGGAAAGGTAGCAAGACCCCCATCCCTAAAAACAATTTTTTAAAAAATAGCTGGGCATAATGGTACACCTATAGTCCTAGCTACTCAGGAGGCTGAAGTGGGAGGATCACTTAAGCCCAGAAGTTGAGGTTACAATGAGATATTATCACACCACTGCATTCCAGCCTGGGAAACAGTATGAGACCCTGTTTCAAAAAAAAAAAGGAAGAGTGGTGTACACAATAAATCTTCAGAAACCAATCCTAAAGTAATGGAGATCTATTAATTATTTGACAAAGAATTCAAAATAATTGTCTTTAAGAAACTCATTAGGACATAAATAGACAAACTAAATAAAATCAGCAAAATGATGCACAAACAAAATGATAATATCAACAGAAAGTTAGAAACTATAATACAAGATCAAACAGAAATTCTAGAGCTGAAGACTATAATAACTGAGTTTCAAATTTTACTAGAGGGGTTCAATAACAGACTTAAGCAGAAAAAAGAATCAGTGAACTCAAAAAACAGGTCATTTGAAAGTATTAAGTCAGAGGAACAAATAGAAAAAAGAATGAACAAAAGTGAATGAAGCCTAAGGGACTTAGAGGACCCCCATGAAATTGACCAATATGTGTGTTACAAAAGTCTTAGAAGGAGAAAAGAGAAAAAAAGGAACAGAGAGCTTATTTGAAAAAATAATGACTGAAAACTTCCTAAATCTAAAGAAGAAAATCAGCATCCAAAGTAAAGAAGCTTAAAAGACTCCAACTACGATGACCCCAAAGAAGTCAATATTGAGACAAGAAAAAGTTAAAGACAAGAAAGGAAAGAATCTTGAAAGCAGCAAAGAAACATGACTCATCACCTACAAAAGAGCTCCCACAAGATTATCAGCAGATTTCTCAGCATAAACAGTACAGGCCTAGAAGCCAGAGAAGTGATATATTCAAAGTGCTGAAAGGAAAAAGAAACCATGTCAACCAATAATCCTTTATCTGGCAAGACTGTCTTTCAAAAATGAAGGAGAAATAAAGACCTTCCCAGGTAAACAAGGTGAGGGAGTTCATCACCATTAGATCTGCCTTACAAGAATTGTAATTAAAGGACACACCAGACAGCAACATGAAAGCATACAAAAATATACAACTCTTTAGTAAAAATAAATATATAGACAAATAGAATCCTGTAATACTATAATAGTGATGCCTAAATCATTTTAATTCTAGTATAAAACTTAAAAGATAAAAGCATAAAAATGTAAGTATAAAACTATGTTAATGAATACAAAATTGTAAAAGGTAAAATTTGTGATATTGCTAATACCATGTGTGGGGAGAAAGGAGGTGTAATAAAGTGAAGTTTTTATATGCAACCGAAACTTGTTATCAGTCTAAGACAGATTATTACAATTGTAAAATGTTTTATGTAATCCCCATTGTAACCACAAAGAAAATACCTATAGAAGATGCACCAAAGAAAATAAGAAAGAAATCAAAGAATGTCACTACAAATCAACAAAACACAAAGGAATGTAGCAAGAGAGGAAAAAGGAACAAAGTAACTATAAGATATACAGAAAACAATAAGAAAATGGTAATAGTAAGTCCTCTATCAGTAATTACTTTCAATGTAAATGGATTAAACTCAGCAATCAAAAGACATAAAGTGGTCAAACTGACTTATAAAAACAAGATCTAACTATATGCTGTCTACAAGAGACTCGTTTTATACATAAGGACATACATAAACTAAAAGTAAAACAATGGACAAAGATATTCCACGCAATAGGCTAAAAGTGAAAGAATAGAAAAAGATTTTTCATGGAAATGGTAACCAAAGAGAGCAAGGTGGCTATATAATTATATTAGAAAAAATAAACATTAAATCAAAAACTGTCACAAGAGACAAAGACAGTATATAATGAAAAAAGGGTCAATTCAACAAGGAAGATACAATAATTATAAACATATATGCACCTAACAGAAGAGCACCCAAATGTATGAAACAAACATTGACAGAATTAAAGAGAAAAATAGACAGTAACATAATAAGGAGGAAAGATTTCCATATCCCACTTTCAATAATGGATAATTAATCAAATAGAAAATCAATAAGGAAACAGAAAACCTGAACAACACTATAGACCAATTGGACCAAACAGACATATCTAGAATGCCCTATCCAACAACAGAATATACATTCTTCTCAAGTGCATATGAAACATTCTTCAAGACAGATCACATGGTAGGCCATAAAACAACTCTTAATAAATTCGAGAAGATTAAAATCATACCAATTACATTTTTCAACTATAAAGGAATATAACTACAAATCAGTAGCAAAAAGAAAACTGGAAATTCACAAATATATGAAAATTAAACACCATACTCTTGAACAACCAATGGGTCAAAGAAAAAAATCACACGGGAATTAGAAAATATCTTGAGATGAATGAAAATAAAGATAAAGCATGCCAAAAACTTACAGGATGCAGCAAGTGTTACTAAGACAGAAATTTACAGCAGCACATTGCACATATATTAAAAAAAAAAGAATGATCTCAAATCAATAACCTAACTTTACATGTAAAAGAACTAGAGAAAGAACAAATGAAACCTAAAGTCATCAAATGGAACAAAGTCATAAAGATTAGAGCAAAAACATAAGAAACAAATAATTTTTAAAATAGGGGAAAAATAAGCAATATTAAGAGTTGCTTTTTTCTTAGACTAGCTTAGTAAAAGTAAAGAAGCTCAAATAAAAATCAGAAATGAAAGAGAAGACTTACAATTGATGACACATAAGTGAAAAGGATTATAAAAGACTACAATGAACAACTGTATGCCAACAAATTGGATAACCTAGAAGAAACTGATACATTTCTAGAAACATATAACCTACCAGGATTGAATCATGAAGAAATAAAAACTCTAAACAGAATTAGAGCTAGTGAGGAGACTGAATCAGTAATCAAAAACCTATCTACAAAGAAAAGCCCAGGACCACATGGATTCACTGGTGAATTCTACAAAACATTTAAAGAAGAACTAACATCAATCCTTTTTAAACTTTCCCCCTAAAATTGAAGAGGACAGAACACTTTCAAAATCATTTTATGAGCCCAGCATTACCCTAATACCAAAATCAAAGATACTACAAAAAAAAAAAAAAAACACTACAGGCCAGTATACCTGATGAATACAGGTGCAAAAATCTTCAACAAAACACTAGCAAATGAAATTCAACATTATATAAAATGATTGTACAGCATGACCAAATGGAATTTATGTTTGAAATGCACAAATTTTATTCAGCATATGAAAATCAGTCAACATAATATCCCATGTTAACCATATGAACATCTTAATGAAGAAAAAGCATTTGAAAAATTCAGCACCCTTTCATGATTAAAAGAAAAAACACTCGGCCGGGCATGGTGGCTCATGCCTGTAATACCAGCACTTCAGGAAGATAAGGCGGGTGGATCACCTGAAGTCAGGAGTTCAAGACCAGCCTGATCAACTTGGTGAAACCCCACCTCTACTAAAAATAAAAATGTTTTAAAAATTAGCTGGGCAAGGTGGTGGGCACCTGTAATCCCAGCTACTTGGGAGGCTGAGGCAAGAGAATCACTTGAACCCAGGAGGCAAAGGTTGCAGTGAGCCAAGATCATGCCATTGAACTTCAGCCCAGTTGACAGAGTGAGACTGTCTCAAAATAAAAAAGAAGAAACACTTGACAAACTAGGAATAGAAAGAAATTACTTCAACATAGTAAAGACCATATATAAAAGGCCCATAGCTAACATTATACTGAATGGTGAAAAACTGAAAACTTTCCCTCTAAGATCAGGAACAAGGTATGCATGCTCTCTCTCACCAGTCTATTCAGTATAATACTGGAAGTCCTTGCCATAGGACAAGGGAAAGAAACAAAAGGGATCCAAACTAACATTATTTCTGTTTGCAGACAACCTGATCTTGTATGTAGAAAACCCTAAAGAGTCCACACATATATACAAAACTATTAGAACTAATAAAGAATTTCAGCAAAGTTGCTGGATATAAAATTAACACACAAAAATCAGTTGCATTTCTATACATCAACAATGAACAATCTAAAAAGGAGATTTGTTTTGTTTTTTATCTTTCTCCTCATCTCATCTTTCACTTGCAATGGCATCAAAAGGAATAAACTACTTAGAAATAAGCTTAACTGAGGAAGCAAAAGACTTGTACACTGAAAACTATAGAACACTGCTTACAGAAATTAAAGAAAACACAAATAAATGGAAAGACATCCCTTGTCCATGAGTTGGAAGACTTAATGTTGTTAATGCTCATGTTTTCCCAAAGTGATCTTCAGATTCAATGCAATCCCTATCAAAATCCCAATGGCACATTTTGCAGAAATAGAAAAAGCCATTCTAATATATATATGGAATCTCAAAGGACCCCGAATAGCCAAAACAAATCTGAGAAAGAAAAACAAAGCTGGAGGCCCCACACTTCCTAATTTCAAAACACATTGCAAAGCTACAGTAATTGAAACAGTATAGTACTGGACTAAAGAAAGACAAATAGAGCAGTGAAACAGAATAAAAACCTCAGAAATAAATATATTGTCAAATGGTCTTTGACAAGGGTGTCAAAGCTACAAAACGGGGAAAGAATGGTCTCTTTAACAAATGTTGTTGGGAAAACTGTATATCTACATGCAGAAGAATAAAGTTGGACCCTTACCATATACCATACATAAAAATTAACTCAAAATGGAATAAGATCTAAAAGCAAGACCTGAAACTATAAAATTCCTAGAAGAAAACATAAAATGAAAGCTTTATGACATTGCATTTGACAAAGATTTCTTGGATATGGCAACACAAGCACAGGCAACAAAAGCAAAAATAGACAAATGAAACTACATCAAACTTAAGAACTTCTGTGCAGCAAAGGAAATAGTCAACAGAATGGAAAGCCAACCTAAAAAAAATGGGAGGAAATATTTGCAAACCATATATCTGGTGAGTGGCTTTACAGAATATATAGAGAACTCCTCCAACTCAACAGTAACTGAATGAATAATCTGATTTGAAAATGAGCAAAGGACTTTAATAGACATTTCCCCAAAGAAGACAGACAAATGACTGACAAACATACGAAACGATGTACAACATCATTTCAACAACCATTAGGGAAATGAAATTTAAGCCACCATGAGATATCACCTCACACCTGTTACAAAAGCCACCATCCACAAAACTGAAAATGGCAAGTGTTGGTGAGGATGTGGAGAAACTGGTACCCTTGTGCATCGTTGGGAATTTAAAATGGTACAGCTTCTGCAAAAAACAGCATGGAAGATCCTCAAAAACATAAAAATAGAATTACTATCTGATTCAACAACCTATTTCTGGGTCTATATCCAAAAGAAATTGAAAACAGTATCTCCAAGAGATATTTGTACACCAATGTTCATTGCAGCAATTATTCACAATGGACAAGAGGTAGAAGCAACCTAAATGTACCTACATGGATGAATGGATAAAGAGTATGTGGTATATACATACAATTGAATATTACTCCGCCTTTAAATAAAGAAGGAAATCTTTTCATATGCTATGACATGAATGAATCTTGAAGACATATAAATGAAGTGCAATAAACCAACAATAAGTCATTACGCCTAAAAATAAGTCACAAAAAGACATTACTGCATAATTCCATTTATATGAGATATTTAAAATAGACTCTCAGACTCTAACAGAGACTCTCAGAAACAGAAATTAAGATGGTGATTGTCATGGGCTGGGGGAAAGGAGAGTTGTTGCTCAACACGTGTAGTGTTGCAGTTTTGCAAAATGAAAAAGTTCTAGAGTTCTATGTGCACAATAAGTCACATATAGTTAACACTACTGTGCTGTATAGTTAGTGGTTAAGACAGTAAATTTTATATTATGTGTTCCTTACTACAGTGAAGAAACGAGGGGCATAGGAGATTGTGTAAGCTTTATTCAGAGCAATATGAGGTGTTTAGTAGGACAACAATTAATTGGTAACTTGAATTTCTTTTTTTGAGATGGAGTTTTGCTCTTGTTGCCCAGGCTGGAGTGCAGTGGCACTATCTCCGCTCACTGCAACCTCCACCTCCCAGGTTCAAACGATTCTGCCTCAGCCTCCCGAATAGCTGGGATTACAGGTGCCTGCTACAATGCCCGGCCAATTTTTGTATTTTTAGAAGAGACGGTGTTTCACCATGTTGGCCAGGCTGGTCTCGAACTCCTGATCTCAGGCGATCTGCCTGCCTCGGCCTCCCAAAGTGCTGGGACTACAGGCATGAGGCACCACGCCCAGCCTGGTAACTTTAGTTTCATACCTTTCCATTAGAAGAAAATAAAACATGCCCCCCTCCTGCCATATGCCCAGCGAGATGTTTCCAACCCCTCATTCTCTGCCTTATTTTTTTTCAGAGCACTTACTACCCAACATGTTACATATTTACTAATGGATTTGTTTATTATATGTGAATGATCAGACATGCAAACTCCCAGAAGACAGGAATTTATTACTTTCTTGTGTATTACTGAATCCTCAGAATCTAGAAGAGTGTGTGCCTATAAGAGGTGCACAGTGAACAGTCACTGAATAAATGAGTGAATGTGGAAGTCAGGAGAGCCAAAGGGCATCTGAAGTCGGGGGTTTTCTCCTATGTTCTTCAATCTACTTGGGGAAGACAGAAAAGAGGAGAGGGAGGAAGACATGTAACAGACTAGGAAGGACAGATGTCTTTTCACTGGGTTTGTGGGGGCAGCCAGATCAGCTTGAGAAGTATGAAGGATGAGGAATACCTGTCTACTATACAGTCCCTGTCCTGAGTCTCTTCTGGTTCAGCAAAAGATGGAGGCTATGACCACTAGATCTTGCCAGTTAGGTGTAGCTCTTACTGAATCAGCAGACTCTAACTGTTAGAATAAAAAGTCCTCATTTTTCCCACTTTTTATATCCTAGGTCAGTGCTTCTCAAACTTTAATGAGCTACAAATCACCTTGGTGTTCAGTAGGTCTGGGTGGGGCTTGAGAACCTGCATTTCTAATAAGCTTCCAGGTGATACTGATATAAATTCTTGCTTACAGTGGCTGGTTCTCAACCATGTGGCACCTGGGAAGCTTTGTAAAATCACAGTGCCCCAATTAAATTAAATTAATTAAAATTAGCCCTCTGGGAGTGGGACTGTGGCTATGGTATGGCTCAGGTTGAGAACCAGCATTCCAGGGGCTCTTCCAAGGGCACTAACTAATGGAAGCAGAGCCATTGTTTTGGGCCCTGTAGTCCTTCTTTCCAGCTTTTGTCCCCTTTCTCCACAACCTCAGGACTGCTGAGACTTCACTATTGCTGCTGAGTGTCTGCTGAGAGCCATGGGTGAACACAGGCACACCTTGATCTTGGATATACAACAGGTTAGTCAACACTCTTAGGCAGCTGGAAAGAACTTTTCTGTTTTTTTTCTACCTCCTGACTTCCACTTCTCACCTCTCTTTCCAGCTAGTAGGGAAATATCCTCTTCTAGTCAAGTGGAACAATGGTTCTAAATTTGGGGGCAATTTTGTTCTCAGGGGATATCTGGCAACGTCTGGAGACATTTTTAATTACCATAACTCAGAGTAGGGGGCTGCTACTGGCAGCTGGTGGGTGGAGGCTGAAGAGGCTGCTAAACTTCCCATGATGCACAGGACAGTGCTCCAGAACAGTGTCCAGCCCAAAATGCCCAAGGCTGAGACACCATGCAGGAGATGGGAGACCCACAGCTGAGCCATTGGGGCACATCTTTCATCTTTACCAAACTACCCTCTCCTCCAGGCACCGAGGTCCGGGACTGCAGGGGACAAAATGGGAAGGGCTGGGTCCAAGAGTAGCCTCTTGCTGTATCCAGAAACTCTGTCTTCTCTTACCCTCAAGCAGCAGGGCCCTCCCTGTCCAGCCCACTTCACTAATCTTCCTCAACCAAAGTGGGTGAATTTCCTCTCTGGTGCTACTTTACCTCCCCCAGTGTTTTAATTTTCATAGAGCCTCCTCCCACCCATTATACAGGTCTACCTATTTCTATACCCCATCTGTGCTCAGAATTCAAGTTCCTTCTCGTGAAATTCCTATACCCATGCTAACCAGGGCTGGGGCCAGTCACCCTGAAAGTTCTTTGAGAGATGAAGGGCATCTGACCAGGGGACAGAGAAGCCCACTAGAGGGAGAATAGCCTGATCCCCAAATGCCTTCCTAATCCCATCTCAGTGGCAACTCAGGCAAGACACCCTGTCATATATGTCCTGGGCACTTGCTAGGTGAAGGCCCTGCTTTAAGTGCTTTGCCTCATGAAATTCTCCCAAGAGTCCTGGCAGGTAGATACTAAGGTCATCCCCATGTATAATGAGCAGACTGAGGTTAAGTGGTGCTATATTTGTCTGTAGTTCCTGGCTCATAACACCTAAAATCCTTGGGATCTCCAAAGTGCTGTCTTTCTTTTGTGTGATAGGTTCAAAGTGGGGCTGATTACTGGAAAGAATAAGGCAGGATTAGAGGGTTGGGACTTACAGCTCCACTCCTGAAAGGGACGGGGCTGAAGGTCAAGTCGATCACCAATGGCCAATGGTTTCATTAATCATGCCTATGTAATGAAGCTTCCCTAAAAACCCAAGAGGACAGGGTTCAGAGAGCTTCCAGAGAGCAGAACACATGGAGATTACTGGAGGGTGGCCCCTCCCCCTACACCTTGCCCTACACATCTCTTCATCTAGCATGCATCTGTATCCTTTGTATATCCTTTATAACAAACTGGTAAATGTATGTGTTTCCCTGACTTCTGTGTGCTACTCTAACAAAGTAATCGAACTTAAGGGGGGGGGGGGTTGTGGCAACCCCAATTTGAAGCCAATTGGTCAGAAGTTCTGAAGTTCTGGAGGTTTGGACATGTGACTGGTGTCTGAAGCAGTGGGGAAGTCTCGGGAACTGAGCCCCCAACCCATGGGATGTGACTCTATCATCAGGTAGATAGGACAGGAGTTGAATTGGAGGCCGCCTAGCTGGTGTCCACTGCTAAATGTATGGAGAAAAAAAAAACCCCACCATTGGTCACAGAAGTCTTCCTCTGTATTGATGACTGTGGTGGTGGTGGTGGTGGTGTGAGAGCAGAAAAAAAACTGTGGCTTGAGAAAGCTTTTCCCTAAACAGTAAGAGACTAAGTAAGTTGTCCACGGTCATCAACTAGGAAGTAGTAGAGTAAGGTTGTGAACACAGGCAGTTTAGGTCCAGAGCCCATGGATTTAACCACTGTACTATACAGTCCCTTATGTGCTTGACATTGACAATAACCCAGGCAGGCTTGGATTCTGCTGTTGTTTTTGAAGATGGAATCCAGTTTCTCAAAGGCAAAATAATCTTCCAAAATGGCTCAGCTAATAAATCGTGGTCCTAGGATTCAAATCCAAAACAGATATTCCATGCTCAGGCCAAGGAAGGAAATTATAAGCTTCAGAAGGTAGCACCATTCACCCATTCATTCATTCATTCATTCATCCATCCATCAGGCACTCAGCACACATATATTGATGCTTCCTGCCAGTGAGGCTTATTCTGTGTACTGAGGATCCAGAGAAAATTCAACCTTGATCCCTCTGCTTGGGAGCTCACATAAATTTTGGGGAACATGCCATACGCTGGTGGGTGGACTAAGGAGAAAGGGAATGGCATAGGAGCGCAGAGGAGTCCATTTACACTTGCCTTCTGGGAGACTGGACAGATATGGGGAGAGGGTCTGGAGAAATCCAAGTGTCCACTGCTCATGCCATCGGCTGGCCACCTGGGTCCTGGCGCACACCTGCACACTTTCATGTTTCCTTATTTTCTCCCCATTTGTCTTCTCACTGGCTTGCTCAGAACTTCCCATTCATAAGCACGGCATGGGGAGAAACAAGAAGGGGTCTGTGCTCCCCCAGTGGATCAATGCAAGGTTGGCATCCCAACTTATCATCCCGAGGTCCCAGAGAGAAACCAAATTGTAACTGTCAGGAACACGACAGAACTGTCAAAAGCAGACAAAATCAGCCACATAAATTGTGAAACCAAAGTCACAGATCTATTTGTTCTGTAAGAGTGAACATCTCACATTTTTTGTAAAGATGGAAAATAAAAACAAAGACCAACTAGGGTCATTGCAAGCATTTCGTCTCTGTGGAGAAAGCCACCACCAGAAAAATCTCAGTTTCCAACAATGCCCCCTCCCCATAAATCTATATCCACTTCCATCACTTGATTCAGTAAACACTCAGGGAGTCTTTCAATGGGAATGAGTGTGTCAAACATCAGAAGTGATTATGACCCAATCCCTGCCCTTGACCATCATATATCCAGCTAAAATAATTAGAATATAGAGTCAGACCAGACCAAATAAAGGATACCAACTCAGGGAGTGACAACTACCTCTATAGTGGAATCAGGAACGGCTTCCTGGCAGAGGTAACATCTGCATTGGGTCTTGAAAGATGAATAAAATTTCACAGGTAGAAAAGGAAGAGGTAACATCTGCATTGGGTCTTGAAAGATGAATAAAATTTCACAGGTAGAAAAGGAAGGGAAGGAAACTTCAGAGGCAGGGGAAGACAGTATAAATGCACAGAAGCTGGGGCAGGTAGAGAGAGAGGGACATGGCATAAGAGGTACTTTGGAAGTCAAATCTCCATTCTGTGCAACAACCAGGCTGGGAAGGTTAGCCCTTGCCAGGGAAACTTGCCCTGCCATCAGGCATTTGGGGCTCCCTCATTTGGACGGCGGGTACGGCACTCACATGTGCTCCAGGGCACAAACAGGTAGGCCATGCACAGATGGTGCAAGCACACTTCCCATCAACCTTGGCTGTGTGTGTGTGTGTGTGTGTGTGTGTGTGTGTGTGTGTGTGTTGGCAGCAATCTGGCAGGCCGTTCTGCAGAAGCCCTGCAGCACGGTGGTTGCTCACCAAAATAGCATTGAGCAATTTAGGTCAGGAAGTAAGGACTGTGTTATTATTACTAGTTACTGGTGAAGTTATTTAATAAGAATGTTACATCCAATTGAGACCATGGTGGGAACTGTCAGCAGGAAGAATGTAATTACACTAACTGGAGGTGCTGCACAGATCCACACAGAGGTGGACTCTCCCCTAGCCCCACTGTTGTCTGGAAGGACTTTCCTTAGGTGGGGCCATCATGCCAGGCCCCAGAATAGCCAGATATGCTGTTCCAGTCCAGGCCCCAGGAGGGCTTTTGAGGGGTAGATCTCCAGGACCCAGTGGGGGTCTGTTCAGTGACACCATCCCTGACCTGACATCCTAGTGATATTCAGAAGGGAGAGGACTGCAAAGCCCTAGCCCCACTTCTTCAGCTCCAAATAAAATCCAATAAACATCACTGTAGGGCATGGGAAGGCCAAGAGTCCATTCCACCCATGCCCTGATCCAGACCCACTCCAGTCGCCCACAGCAGTAGCTGGGTTAGAGACAAACCCTTTACTGATGACTCTCCCTTACCATTCCTCAACTGGTATTTCTTGGGCCACCTCCAATTTAAACTACTTACACTTAATCCTTGTCTCAGGTCTGCCTCCGGGGAGCTCAACCTAAGGCACTTCCCTTGCTCAAAGTCTTCCAGCAGCTCCCAATCCATTCCCTAGAAAACAAAGCTGAGCTCTTCCCCACAGGCCTGGACTCTGGCTGAGCCCACCTAGCACATACTTCCTGCTCCTGGTTGAGCCCTGAACTAAACCACCTTCCTGTAATGGAGCTAGGCAGAACCCAAGGATCCTTGCCCATGAACACAGGCTCTGTGATCCTCTAAGGCCATGGTTATGGGAGGTGGCACAGCTGTAGCATTTCATGGGGGGCCCAGCCTGCAGCCACTGCCCATCCCCCAAGTATTATCTGTGGGACACAAAAGGTGCTGTGCTCATTTTGTTTCAAAATCTACACCCTTTGGGGTTTCTAAGAGTCCTGTGCCCTCGCTCCCTTGCAGCAGCAGTTAGACACCCAGACGAGGGAGATGGGGAGAGCTGGGAGGCCATATGACGCTGCAGGAGGGAGTGGACTGGGAAAAAAACACTGATTCCCGCTGTCAGGGGCATCACAGCCAGCAAGGCAGGCTGTCCTTGTGGCCAGCAGGAAGGAAAAGGAGGCAATGAGAGACTCAGGGAGAGAGAGAGAGACATAGATGGGGAGAGAGATGAGCAGGAGAGGGAGTAGGGACACAGGGACAGGACCCGCAGAGGCAGCCCGGTAGAAAGAAAGAGAGCAGAGAAAATCAGGGACTCGAAGAAAAGAACAGGCAGTAAGAGAGATGGGCAGATAGAAAAAGACACAACGGCAGATAGAGAGTGAGACTGCAAGCCAGGGAGGAGACGGAAGAGGAAAGAAAAAGAAACAGAGAGACAGAAAAGTGACAGAGACACAGGAAAGAGGCAGACGGGCACAGAGAGACCAGACAGGAACAGTGGAAGGCAACAAGGGCATGACCTAGAGCGAGACGCCGAGAAGCCATGCACAGCTTAACAACAAAGGCTCTGTCAGCGGCATCCAACCCCCAGGTCCCCACGGGAGCTAACTGGAAGAACCAGAGACTGAGTATGACTATTTGAGGAACTTAGCTTTAAATGGCAAAGAACAGGGTGGCAGACAGGGAGGAGTTCAGGGCCCAAAAAGCTTCTACCTTCTATTTTGAACCTGTTTTAAATTCAAGGAGTGAAGTCAGTGGAGAAGAAAAATAAAATGGGAGGGAAGAGGGGAGAGAAGGGACATATCACAAAGAAGAGAGATGGAAGAAAGGGGTCCTGGGCTCTGGGAACTGGGGACTGTAGGAGAGACCCCATCTCCTCCTCGAGGAGCTGGGGGAGGAGGAGTGGCTGCAGAGGCAGGTAACCACAGGTAGGAGAAGGATGTGGAAGTCCCTTCTGATGGTCTGCCTGTTCTCAGTGAGGTGCCAGGGTAGTCATCCTGTGATAGAACCAGGGATTTGTGCCTCAGAAGGGCCACTCTTAGGATTAAGACAGGAAGCTGACCAGGTGGCCGATAGAAAGATAGTTAAGGGGTGCTGGGCTTAGGTTAGAGACGTGAGTTCGCAGTGGCAGCAGGATTCATAGTCCAGGTGGCAGGCCCAGAGCTGAGGTGCAGGACTGACCCAGGGCTGGAGCATGTAGAGACTGAGGGTCCTAGTGGAACAGTGGTTCAAGGGATGCACAGTGGAGACTGGCCGGCCTTCGTACCGAGGAAAGGGGCTGCTCCGAGAGGAGTTGTTGAGGGGGTCAGGGTCTCCAGCTTTCGAAGGGGCCTTGCATGGCTGGGCACCACCACACCCATCGTCCCACCCTCTTCTCAGGCCAGCAAGACCTCCATTTGCCCCGTGGCTGCAGTTCTTGATTTGTTCCTTGTGGGAAGTGGCCTCTTCCACCTTCTCAGCAATCAGCCTCACCTGCTCCCTGACCTCACTTCCGCTCCATGCCCAAGACCGGAGTGTCCTTCCTCCCACATTCCCTCTGGACCCTGAGCTCAGACTGGACCTTGTTTGAGGGCTTCTCTCCAAGCAAAACCCAGGCAGCTGACCCCTGCCTGCTCCACTTAGACCCCAGCACTGGAATCTTCTGAGGCTCCTCCCCAGAGGACTTGAAGGACTGAGTGCAGAGACTGAGGCGGAAAACCTCTCCAGTCCAACTCAGTGGTGACTCTTGGTAGAAATTTGGGGGAATCCCACGTCCTTCAAATACTGTACCCACAGGAAGGGATGCTGTGCTCGGGTCTGAGGATATGTCTCCCACCTTCCTTCTCCCTGAGAAAGCACAGACAGACAGTGAGGGTTCCAAGCCAGCACATTGTCAAAGTGGTGGCAGCTCCACCAAAAGAGAAGACCCGGGTGTTCAAAGAAGCCTGAAGTTCAGGCAGAGGCACAAACCTGTCTTGCTGAGCACAGAGCACCAGGCCCCTACCTCCCTGAAGGACGCACACAGCCTGGCAGGCTCTGTGCAGCTGCCGGCCTTGTTGAGCCCTGGCTGTTGCCAGGCATGGTTGTCAAGTGCAAACTCACATCCTGGGTCATTGGGGAGTGAGTAGACCGGCTTTTGTTCCCAGGAAAGCCACTCCACACACAGCCTGAAGTGTAGTCGGGAGGGGCGTCGTCCCTAAACTCTGCCAGCTCAGAAGGAGAGTGACTAGGGATGGGGGAGGTTCAAGGTCAAAGCCTGACCCACCCTTAGGGCTGGAGAGCTGGGAGCTGGAACCCAGGCTAAGCAAGAAGCTCACGACTGCCCAAGTCCTGGCATGCAGAATTCACACATGCACACACACAAATCAACAGCTACAGAAACAGACGTCCATGCCCACAACATTCATGTGTACCCCCTCCCCCACACACACACAGATACATTTTGCACACACAGTTCTCATGCACATAGCTCTTCAGTACATGGCTGCACACCCACCCTCCCATCCTGGATGGAGGTTTCAGGAGTCCTGCTGCCACCCCTTCCCTCCACTAGGATATCAGTGCCCTTCTGGAAGAATCTGTGTAAAAGTCTGGGTGTCCCTTCCACCTGGTGTTGTGTTTGCGAGTGGTAAAGCAGTGTACCTGTCTTGTGAAACTGTGTGTGTGTGAACACATGTTGTGTGTAGAAGCACGTGTGCATGCACATGTGCTTACATGTATCCGTTACAATACGTGGAAGGATATGTGTAAATATGGAGGAATTTAAAAGAGCCCATGATAGCTGGGATTGAGTCCTCACCACCACCCACTACTGCAGACATGCACACGTGCCAGGGCATCCGCCGCTCTGGCTGGCTCAGTGCTCCCTGCACACACAGAGCATCCGGCAGCACTACAGGAAGGAACAAGCCGGGCCTGCAGAGTCAGACAAAACTGAATTCACAGTCCCACTATGCCACTTGCTGGCTGTGTGACCTGGGGCGCCCTGCTCACCCTCTCTGAGTCTCAGCTCCCTCATCTATAAGGAAAGCATAATATTAATAATACCTTCCTCACAGCCATGCTGGGAAAATTAAATAAGATTATGAACATGAGACTCCAGGCTCTGGGGAGCTCAAGAAGCATTAATTACCGCTCATTCTCTCCCTTCCACCCCACCCTGTGCCTTTCATTCATGCAATTGATAAATATTTATCAAGTACTAACTGTGTGTGGCACTGGGGGTACAGAGTCCCTGTCGTCATCCTCATGCTGCTTGTTGTCTAGTGGGTAAGACAGACAGTAAACAAGTAAACAACAACAGATCATATAATGAGCATGATCAGAGCTATGAAGAAGGTGACGTGGTGGTGCTTCCTCTACAGTGGTCACCTCTGACAGTGCCGTCCCTGAGCAGGTATCTGCAGGGTAAGAGTGAACGAACTGTGTGAAGGTAGGAGGGAGAGCATTCCAGACAGAAAAAAACAGCAGGAAGAAATGTCAGGAGGCAAAAAATAAAAGTTTGTTGTTTTCCAGTAAAAGCAAAAAGGCAAGTACACCTGGGGTGTGGAGAAGCGTGCAGGAGTGGCGGGAGGGGAAGCGTGCATAGACTGGCAGTCAAGGCCAGATCAAACCAGGATGGTTTCAATTGTGTGTATGCAGTGGGAGGGGTGACCGAATCAGATCTGCATGTTTTAGGATTTCTCCAGCTGCTGTGTGAAGAAGGAACCACAGGTGAGAACAGGGGAAGCAGGTGGACCAGCCAGGGATCGACTGTCCCAGGGAGAGACAGAGAAGGCTTTAAAGACTCGCCCTGCTCAGCCCTGCCCTCAATGCCTTCCCTGCCCCCCACCAATCCTCAGGCTCCTCTCTCAGGATGTCTTTCTTCTCTGATGACTCCTGACTATAGCATCCATTTTGCAACCCTTGGAGCCTGTTTTCAAGGGCCTCCTTCCCAGAAACCCCTTCCAGGTCCCCATTTCTGCATATCCACAGCTTGGTTCCTGGTTTAAAGGACAAACCAAGCCCATCCTACCCAGGAATCAAGAAAAAATAAGGCATCTGATTCTCCTTTACGTATCTCCCCCCCATATAGAGCATATAGCAGGTGTTCAATAAATGTTGGCATTCAAAGTGGTACCCACTCCTTTCTGCCTAGGGTTCCATACCCCTCCCTGCTCCTGTTTCTCCACCTCCCACCTCACCAAGCAATGCTTCTTTTGTTTTGTTTGTTTGTTTGTTTGTTTGAGATGGAGCCTTGCACTGTCGCCCAGGCTGGAGTGCGGTGGCCGATCTCAGCTCACTGCAAGCTCCGCCTCCCAGGTTTACGCCATTCTCCTGCCTCAGCCTCCCGAGTAGCTGGGACTACAGGCTCCCGCCACCTCGCCCGGCTGGTTTTTTGTATTTTTTAGTAGAGACGGGGTTTCACCATGTTAGCCAGGATGGTTTCGATCTACTGACCTCATGATCCGCCTGTCTCGGCCTCCCAAAGTGCTGGGATTACAGGCTTGAGCCACGGGGCCTGGCCATGCTTCGTTTTTGTTAAACATTATTAAGTACCTGCCATGCACTGGGTCCCTGCGAGTGCATGCTCTCATTTCTCCTTCCCGACTATCCCATAAGGCAGGGGCTATTATAACCCCCCTTTACAGATGAGGACACTGAGGTGAAGAGAGGTTGGCAGAGCCAGCCAATAGTGAAAGTCCTAGACAAGAATGAATTATATTTGACCCAAAGTCAAAGTTCTGTCTGCTCTATTGGGAGGTGAAGGAGAGGGGAGTCTTAATTTTTCTTTTCAATAAACAAACAGGGAAATATATCTTGCAAGTTATTTACACAGGCCAGCCTGCCTGGGGATGTCTCTGTCCTACACTCTCTAGGAGAGGGTGTAGACCAGACCCTGCCCACTGACTTGGCCCTGGTATCATATCAATCTTGGCATCCTGCACCTTCTTCCTGAACTCCGCTCCAGGGACCTAGTTTGAGGGCGGCTTACTCATCATCAGGAACTGCAGGAAGTGAAAATCAGGTTGAAGCCACAGACTCATGCTGACCCCTACCTACAGCCTCCAGGCCCAGGCCTCTCTCTGAGGCAGCACAGGGTGGGGATCCCTGAGGCCACCATCACCAAGCTGCTCATTCCTGATCAGGCATAAGATTTCCTTCTCGTTTTCAAATGAGCCCAGGCCAGAGTCTCTAGTCAGGAGGTTCTTCTGCCTCCCATCCAGTGGCATAGCTCTGTCTTTGCACAAGCTCACCTCTCAGCCCACACACCCTTTCCCACTGCGATGCAAGGGTCAGGATCCCCTGAAAATACTTCTGAGTGCTCACTCAGGGTTGCCTAAATCATGAGCTGGCTGGGGCCGGGGGCATCCAAATTCAGCTTCCCAAGAGACAAGGGGGACTCCAACCTCTCATGGGCCACAAATTCCCCCAAGTATGGGACAGCTAACCTTATAGACAATTCCTAAAAACAGCACACACCCAAGCAGCTTGCACGTCCCTTCACTGATGAGGTGATTCACACACTTGATCTGCAAGGAGGAAAAGCAAGAGAGAGGGAGGACTCGCCTCTGGAACAGACTCGGGATGCATGTCAGGCCATGGTGCTGGACACCACGGCCCCAGCACACCCCTCCATGGACGTAAGGGAGAATGGGAGACCCGTGGCGCCTCATCCTGCTGACCCTGACTTAGTCAGCTTTCCCTTCCCCTAATAAAGCCCCGATTCACTCTTGCCACGTGACATTGTGGAATTCATCCCAGGCTCAGGTGGGTAACAGGTGGCACCCACGGAAAACCATCTTGATTATGACCCACTTCTCTATCACCCCTCTTCTTCTGATTAAGACCCAAATATCCCCTCCTCTGACACCTCCTCCAGGTGTAGTTACTTGCTCCCTCCCCTCTGTTCCTGTGATGGTTAACTTTATGTGTCAACTTGACTGGGCTAAAGGATGCACAGATAGCTGGGAAAACATCATTTCTGGATGTGTGTGTGAAGGTGTTCAGGAAAATACTAGCATCGGAATCAGTAGACTAAATAAAGTAGATCAGCCCTCACCAATGTGGGTGTGCCCATCAAATCCATTGAAGTCCCCAAAAGAAGAAATAGAAAGAGGAGAGGCAAATTCTCTCTCCTTGAGCTGGGATATTCCCCTGCCCTGAGACGTCAGAGCTCCTAATTTTAGGGCCTTCACACTCTGGGACTTACACCAGGGTTCACCCTCACTATCCCACATCCCTTTTCTCAGGCCTTCAGATTCAGACTGAATTACACCATCAGCTTTCCTGGGTCTGCAGCTTACAGGTGGCAGATTGTGGGGCTTTTCAGCCTTCATAATTGCATGAGCCAATTCTCATAATAAATTTTGTACACACACACACACACAAACACACCCTTTTTTTTGTTGTTGTTGTTCTATTTCTCTGGTGAACTTTGACTAATACAGCTTTCAAATTAATTCATTCAATCACCAAACATTGATTGGGCACCTCAGTGTCAGGCCTCATGCTTCATCCTAGGACACAATGACAGATAACGCATAGTCCCCATCCTTGTAAAGTCTAGCACCTTCTATTACCACCTCTCTCCCTCTTTTGCAATACCGCTTGTTTCTGTATCTAGTTGTCCACTAGACTGCCAGTTCCTGCCAAGCCAGTACAGTGACTTGTGAGTGATATCGTCCCAGTATGGAGCACTGAACTCTGCACTTGAAGTTGTCTGAATAACAGAAAAGCAAGCCTTGCAAATAATGATGTTTCCATTAATTCAGTCAGCCCAGGCTGGGTGTGGTGGCTCACACCTGTAATCCTAGCACTCTGGGAGGCTCAGGTGGGTAGATCACCTGAGGTCAGGAGTTCGAGACCAGCCTGGCCAACATGGCAAAACCCTGTCTCTACTAAAAATACAAAAATTAGCCAGGTGTGGTGGTGGGTGCCTGTAATCCTTGCTACTCTGGAGTCTGAGGCAGGAGAATCATTTGAACCCGGGAGGTGGAGGTTGCAGTGAGCCAATATTGTACCACTGCACTCCAGCCTGGGTGATAGAGCAAGACCCTGTAAAAAAAAAAAAAAAATCAGCCCATAGTTACAGGTTATGCAAAAGACTATGTTTCACACTTTCCCATCCCTTATGTTCCTTTCCCATGGTACATCTTGCTACTTAGTCAAAGAGAGCATGCCCAGGGGTAGAGAGTGTGAATATAAAACCCGGGCAGGCTGGGTGCAGTGGCTCACGCCTATAATCCTAGCACTTTGGGAGGCTGAGGCATCACGAGGTCAGGAGATCGAGACCATCCTGGCCAACACGGTGAAATCCCATCTCTACTGAAAATACAAAAATTAGCCGGGCGTGGTGGTGGGCACCTATAGTACCAGCTACTCAGGAGGCTGAGGCAGCAGAATCCCTTGAATCTGGGAGGTGGAGATTGTACCACTACACTCCAGCCTTGGTGACACAGTGAGACTGTCTAAAAAAAAAAAAAAGAAAAGAAAAGAAAAGAAAAAAAAGTGAGCCGCTCTGGCAGCCAAACAGGCAGAAAGAGGAGGGAGCATTTGTGTGCTGTGCTTCCAACGTAGTGTTGGAAGTTCTGGCCAGGCCAATCAGGCAGGAAAAAGAAATAAAGGGTATTCAATTAGGAAAAGAGGAAGTCAAATTGCCCCTGTTTGCAGATGACATGATTGTATATTTAGAAAACCCCATCGTCTCAGCCCAAAATCTCCTTAAGCTGATAAGCAACTTCAGCAAAGTCTCAGGATACAAAATCAATGTGCAAAAATCACAAGCATTCTTATATACCAATCACAGACAGAGAGCCAAATCATGAGTGAAGTCCCATTCACAACTGCTTCAAAGAGAGTAAAATACCTAGGAATCCAACTTACAAGGGATGTGAAGGACCTCTTCAAGGAGAACTATAAACCACTGCTCAACAAAATAAAAGAAGACACAAACAAATGGAAGAACATTCCATGCTCATGGATAGCAAGAATCAATATCATGAAAATGGCCATACTGCCCAAGGTAATTTATAGATTTAATGCCATCCCCATCAAGCTACCAACGACTTTCTTCACAGAATTGGAAAAAACTAATTTAAAGTTCATATGGAACCAAAAAAGAGCCCACATTGTCAAGACAATCCTAAGCCAAAAGAACAAAGCTGGAGGCATCATGCTGCCTGATTTCAAACTATACTACAAGGCTACAGTAACCAAAACAGCATGGTACTGGTATCAAAACAGAGATATAGACCAATGGAACAGAACAGAGCCCTCAGAAATAATACCACACATCTACAACCATCTGATCTTTGACAAACCTGACAAAAACAAGAAATGGGGAAAGGATTCCCTATTTAATAAATGGTGCTGGGAAAACTGGCTAGCCATATGTAGAAAGCTGAAACTGGATCCCTTCCTTACACCTTATACAAAAATTAATTCAAGATGGATTATGGATTAAAGACTTAAATGTTAGACCTAACATTTAAGAAAACCTAGGCAATACCCTAGAAGAAAACCTAGGCAATACACCATTCAGGACATAGGCATAGGCACGGACTTCGTGTCTAAAACACCAAAAGCAATAGCAACAAAAGCCAAAATTGACAAATGGGATCTAATTAAACTAAAGAGCTTCTGCACAGCAAAAGAAACTACCATCAGGGTGAACAGGCAGTTTCTCCCTACAGATTGGGAGAAAATTTTTGCAATCTACTTGTCTGACAAAGGGCTAATATCCAGAATCTACAAAGAACTCTAACAACTTTACAAGAAGAAAACAAACAACCCCATCAAAAACAGACACTTCTCAAAAAAAGACATTTACGCAGCCAACAGACACATGAAAAAATGCTCATCATCACTGGCCATCAGAGAAATGCAAATCAAAACTACAATGAGATACCAGCTCACACCAGTTAGAATGGCGATCATTAAAACGTCAGGAAACAACAGGTGCTGGTGAGGATATAAACAAATAGGAACACTTTTACACTGTTGGTGGGACTGTAAACTAGTTCAACCATTGTGGAAGACAGTGTGGCGATTCCTCAAGGATCTAGAACTAGAAATACCATTTGACTCACCCATCCAATTACTGGGTATATACCCAAAGGATTATAAATCATGCTGCTATAAAGACACATGCACACGTATGTTTATTGCAGCACTATTCACAATAGCAAAGACTTGGAACCAACCCAAATGTCCATCAATGACAGACTGGATTAAGAAAATGTGGCACATATACACCATGGAATACTATGCAGCCATAAAAAAGGATGAGTTCAACTCCTTTGTAGGGACATGGATGAGGCTGGAAACCATCATCCTCAGGAAACTATCGCAAGGACAAAAAACCAAACACCACATGTTCTCACTCATAGGTGGGAATTGAACAATGAGAACACTTGGACACAGGAAGGGGAACATCACACACCGGGGCCTATTGTGGGGTTAGGGGAGGGGGGAGGGATAGCATTGGGAGATATACCTAATGTAAATAACGAGTTGATGGGTGCAGCACACCAACATGGCACATGTATATATATGTAACAAACCTGCACGTTGTGCACATGTACCCTAGAACTTAAAGTATAAAATAAAAAAAAAATAATAATAAATAAAATAAAATAAAAGAGCAGCTCTGGCAGCCAAACAGGCAGAAAGAGGAGGGAGCATTTGTGTGCTGTGCTGCCTCATGCTTATGGTCTCCATGGTTCTCTTGGTGCCTCCATCACTTTAGAAGCATCTGTTTGCTTGACAACAGCCAACACTCTTTGCCCTCCATCTTCAGACTCTTCTTTAAATCTCAACTCATTACAGTAATAGCCTGGAGAGGGGAAAGCTACAAAATGGGAGTTTCTTTTCTCTCTGACAGACCCAGGGGATAAAGAGGCTGCAAAGATCCCTTTAGATTAATTCAGAAATGTGAAAACTTCATATTTTCATTTCCAAATAAGTAGTCACTACATTACCATAGTAACATTTGCTGCTCTATTTTAGATTAGAAATTATTATAAAAGAAAGCATCAAGACACATTCATTGTTAAATTTTATATAATCTTAAAAAGAAAAAGGTCTTTCTCTAAGTACAGCACAAAACCAGAAGCCAAAACACAGACAAATTTAAGTGCATAAATATGTAGAACCTCTCTATGTAAAAAATAAAATACAGATACCACAGAGTGTAAACACAGGTCCAAACTGCAAAAAAGATTTGCCATGCTACTATAGATTAAAGAGCCAGTGTCTTTTATATGCAAAGAGTTCTTATAAATCAATAAGAAAAACAGAAACAATGCCATAGAAAACGAGCAAGGTGCATAAACAGATAGTTTTCAGGAGAAGAGATACAGATGACTAAGAAACATGAAAAGATGCTTAGCTTCAGCTATAATTAAAGGAATGCAATAACGAGCTACTTTTCTGATTTCCATCAGATTTGCAAGTTTTTAAAAAGTTGTTGGGAAAGGATGGAGCAGTGGTTCCTTGACCAGTACATCAGCAACACCAGAGAACTTGTTAGAAATGCAAATACTCTCATCCCAAATCTCTATTGCAGACCTATTTGATCACAGATTCACTTAATCAGAAACTCCTGGGCCCAGCAATCTGTATTTTAACAAGCTCTCCAGGTAATTCTGATGTACTCTAAAGTGTAGCGTTACAAAGAACTTCCAAATACTATTGGCAGTATTTAAATTAATGCAAATTGGCAAGTTTATCAGCATAAATGCATATATCCTTTGAGGCAACAAATTCATTCTATAGACATCTTCCTTCATTTTGAAATCACACACACACACAATTATTTTGTTGTGATATTGTTTAGGGTAGCCAAAACTAGAAAAAGCCTAAATAACAAAGAACTGATTGACTCTTGTAATCCCAGCACTTTGGGAGGACGAGGCGGGTGGATCACTAGGTCAAGAGATCGAGACCATCCTGACCAACATGGTGAAACCCCATACCTACTAAAAATACAAAAATTAGCTGGTGTGGTGGCGTGCGCCTATAGTTCCAGCTACTCAGGAGGCTAAGGCAGGAGAATTGCCTAAACCCGGCAGGCGGAGGTTGCAGTGAGAAGAGATCACGCCACTACACTTCAGCCTGGCAACAGAGAAAAATTCCATCTCCCAAAAAAAAAAAAAAAAAAAAAAGAACTGATGGACTAATTTACAGTAACTTATGAAATATCATGTAGCCACTAAGAGGAATGAGATAAATCTATGTACACCTACCTAGAAAGAGGTATAAGAGACATTTCTAAGAGAAAAAAGCATGTTACAGAGTAATGTATATGATATATCTACAATAATCCCATTTTTGTGAAATATAATTTGTGTTCCATTTACATTTTCTTGTACGTTTTGAAAATGTCTGGAGTAATTCAGAAGAAACGGTTGATAAGTGGGACTGAGCTCTGCAGTGGGGAGAAGGGCTTTTTTCACCATATGCTCTTCTATGCCATTTGAATTTTTGCCCTGAGCATGTATTACTTCTATAGTAATTAAAAAGTAGTTATAACTAATTAAACTTAAAGGGAAGAGAAAGAGCAAGCGGGAGAGAGAGGCATGGCTAGAAGGGGAGAAAAATTAGGTCATTTGGGTAACTGCATCCTGGAGACTATCCAGGCCCTGACTGAGAAACTCGCAGATCTCGTCTGTACTTTATCTTCAGTCACACAGGTTGCTCTGGTAAAGAAAACTTAGAAACTATTTCACTGAACTTTCAAAATAAATTCACTGACTTTCAAAATTAATTACTTATTTAACTAAGAAAAAAAACTCACACCCATTAAACCAGGCAACCCCTGAGCCACCTGATTTTCCTTCCTGTGGGTTCAGCCCACTCGGTTGAATGTGCTGTGGATGTTAGCCATTGAGTTTCTTTTGGTTCCAAAAAGAGTGTGAACAAGTGGTCTCCATAAAATATTACATGTGAGTGTGAATGCCAGTGTGGACATATCCCGTATTTGCAGATCAGAGATCATGAAGACAGTGCTTGTGCACGAGAACAGACACAGTCTTTCACAGAGCTATATGAACATGGTCTGTGCTGGGATTCCAGGCCTGATATATCATGATTTTTCATTAAGGGCACTTGTTAGAGAAACTTCCTTGGGATAGGAGCCTGGACTCCTCTCTGCATCATTCGCTTATCAATTCCCATGATGCCTTTAATAAAATTATCCAGTTCACCCTTTATCACCATTTTTGTCCAGCCAGCCCCCAAATGAGTTTGCTTAAACAATAAATTATGAAAACTGTGATCCATCCATTATCCAATCATCTTTCCATCTACCATCCATGGGTCTTTCCTCTTGTACACTCATCTGTCTATATGTCTGCTCATCCCATGAATCTACTTGTTGTCCATTCCATTGTTTCATTCAGCCATCTCATTTCATTGCTATAATCTCTATCAAGCCAATCCTGTCATCCATCTATTCACCCTTCCACTAATCTTTCCATTTACTCATCCATTCCATCCATTGATCCCATTTAGCCTACCTATTCTTCCACTTTACCCACTCATCAATCAACCACATCCTTCCATCCTAGTCATCCATGCATTTATCCATCCCCCCATCTAATACCCCATCCACTTATTCATCCATCCCAAATATCTATCCCAGCATTCCATCCCAAATATGGAATGCTCTCTAGCAATCCATCCCATCCACCTATCCATTCTTCCATCACCCACTATCTCTATCCATCCCATCCATCCATCCACCCACCCATTCAGCAATTGCACCTCTTCATCCCACCCCATAGCCTAGACTTACTTATATCTCTGGAGGCGAAGAGACTGGGGCAAGCAAGGCCCAATGAGTATAAGAAAAAAAAAAAAAGTGATTGAAACGTTATTACTTTTTCGCCAAGGCCCACTAAGCTTTCACCAGAACATCTTTGAGCACTCTTAACAGCAAGTCTTTATCCACATTTACATCCCTCCTCTTCCTCTCATGCCCAGATTCTCCTGCTGGTCTCTGACCAGCTGGGACTTCTAGCTACCAACAAGAGTAAACACATCAGGCTCAAAACTACCCTGTAACCTCCAGTGTCCATTCTGGGTCCAGCTAACTATATGCTCCCTTCCCTCCTTCACCCTCCTCCCTTTGAACTCTAGCCTGGGGTGAAGCCCTAGCCATGATGCCAGTGCCCCTGGCCCAGTGTACACCCTGTCCCGGCCTGGCCCAACCTGGCCCAACCTGGCTAAAACAACTCACAATCCAGTGATTCAACTGAAGAATGTGCTTTCCAATTGGGGAGGCAAGCAACCTAACATGTAATAGACACTTTCTACAAAACAGCCTAACATGTAATAGACGCCTTGTACGAGACAGGGACTTGTCAGGCGCTATTTGACAACTAATTTCATCTTCCCTGCAATTCTCTGAGTCAGGCAAAGGGGCTCAGAGGAGAAACTGCAGCTCACAGAGGTTAAGTAATTTGTCTAAAATCACACAGCTGCTGAGAAGCAGTATCAGAATTCAAACCCCGGTCTGACTCTAAAGCTTCGGCCTTGCCACTCCAACAAGCCGCTATCAAGAGGACCATTTCCAAGCTAAACCAAGTAAGGGAAATCAGAATGATAAGCAAGAAAACATTCCATTTTCTGAACTGATTCTCTAACCAAGAAAACACGATCATGTGAATCATAAGTTGTAGTACTTACTAAGTGGTAAGTCTATGTCAGGTGCTGGCTAAACAAGCTTTACAATTTATGTAAAACAAAGTGAAGTCCTTTTGATGATCCTTCTGGGGCGCCTCCACATACTATGGTTAAGCAGGTCCCAGATCAAGGTTTTAAGGGTTTGAAGCATGTACATTGTACTTTGGAGCCATATGATTTCCTCCAGGAGAGGGATTTGAATGACAGATGTGACAAACTTGTCACTATGGTAAGGATTCTCATGTGTTTGCAAATATGTAGAAGTTCAAATCCTGCTCCACCACTTGCTGTATTACTGCAGCCAGCCTCCTTCACCTCCCTGAACCTCTGTTTTCTCCTTCTGTAAAATGGAGGTCGTGAGAGTAACCATATCTACAGGACTATCAGGAGACTTCAATTAAGATTTTGATGTAACAGCTTAGCTTTTCTCTTATGGTTGGCTGCTTATTTCATTTTCATTTTTTCCCTCTATTATAAGTAATGCTATGCATCTTATACATAAATGGTTGACTACATGTCTGATTATTTCTTTAGGGTAAATTCTTTGAAATGAAATATCGAGTCCAAATATATAATATTTTAAAGGCTGTTGACAATATAGTACCAAGTTCCTTTCCAGCAAGTTTGTAACAACTTACACCCCTACAGGCAACTTATGAAAGTGCCCATCGCCCTGCACCCTTGCCAGCATATACTACTTTTTTGAAACAATTTTTATATATTTTTACATACACATTCATATATAACCTTGCATGAATGCACAAATATGATCTTCTCATGTATCATATTGGGATTTCAGTGAAATTTTATTTTTACTTTTCCTTTCCACACTTGGCTTCCTCTCCATCACCCCACCCTTAACCAACACTCACTCCTAGGCAACCCATATTAAAATCTAGTTTTCGTCTTCCCAAATCTTTATGCTTTCTTATAAAACCACATGCATACTACTACCATTTGAATGTTTGTCCCATCCAAACCTTGTGCTGAAACTTAATCCCCAAAGTGGCAGTATTGAGAGGCAGGGCCTTTAAAAGGTGAGGGCCTCTGCCCTCAGGAGTGATTAATCCATTCATAGATTAATGGGGTAATGAGTTAATGGATTAATGGGTTATCATGGGAGTGGAAGTAGTGGCTTTGTAAGAAGAAGAAGAGAGAACTCCTGGACTGGCACACTCAGCTCCCTTCACCATGTGATGCCCTGTGCCACTGTGCGACTCTGCAGAGAGTCTCATCAGCAAGAAGACCCACACCAGATGCAGCCCCTTGACCTTGGACTTCTCAGCCTCCAGAACTGTAAGAGATAAATTCCTTTTACAGGAGGTCAGGAGTTCGAGACCAACCTAAACACGGAGAAACCCTGTCTCTACTAAAAATACAAAATTACCGGGCATGGTGGTGCATGCCTGTAATTCCAGCTACTCGGGAGGCTGAGGCAGGAGAACTGCTTGAACCTGGGAGGCAGAGGTTGCGTTGAGCCGAGATCGCGCCATTGCACTCCAGCCTGGACAACAAGAGCAAAACTCTGTCTCAAAAAAAAAAAAAAAAAAAAAAAATTCTTTTTCTTTATAAATTATCCATCTTCAGGTAACTTTGTTCTTTAGAATTTTGTGGTTATTCTATTATAAGCAACAGATAGTTTGTGGCAATTTTGTTATAGGCTTCAGATTTTTGTGGTAATTCTGTTGTAAGCTACAGAAAGCAGACAGAGTCACAAACATAAACTGACATGCCCACATATACACATTTACATATACAGTAGGGGTTTGCCATTGTTTGTTTCCTTAAAATTGTACCACAGTATACAAACTTCTCAGCATCTTTCTTTTCTCTCAGTATTAATGATGTTTCCATTAAGTGAAGGAATAATGTCTACAGAGTACTTAGCACAACGGCTGGAGCACTGAGTACATCTTATTCATTGTTGTTGTTGTTATAAATTAAAAAGACAAACTGGCATCCCTCCTAAAGCTGTGAGGTTCATGGGTAAAGTGGCTCCCCAGTCCTCCCAGTCTTGTGTGGGAAGGAAGAGGCAAAGGCAGTATTCCTAGAGCTGTGCATGTCATTTCCATGGTGCCTAAATAACTAAGGACCTACTATTTGCCAGGGACCATCCGTGGTCCAGAGGTAGGATACATAAGCAAAGCCAGGCAAAGTCCCTGACCTCCTAAAGCTTCCAGTCTACAGAGCAAGCTTGATAATAATAAATTCATGGCTTTGATCAATGTATCATGATCAACTGAGATAAGTTATCCAAAGGCAAGACACACAATTCTATGAGAATGATTTAGACTGGGGTGCAGGGGGCCTTCTCTGAGGAAGTGAAACTTGAGCCATGGTTAATGCAGTGAAAGGGGAAGAGAATACTCTAGACAGAGGAATTGGCACGTGGGAAAAAAAAAAAAAAAAAAAAAAAAAAAACAGCGGCGGCAGAAGAAAGCATGGCCCTCTGTGAACCTGAAGGGGACAGCAGGCTGAAATGCAGGCTCTCTGAGCAAAGGCACCGCCACTTGCAAACAAGGCCTGGCAAATGTCTAGAGAACACCTGCGGCCCCACTGAGAGCTTAAAGGCAAGTGTTCTCCCAATGCCTCGGATCACACTGTGTTCAGCAGGCCCCATCACCTTGGCAACCATGAGGGAGTACCACGCCAGGCCTAAGTAAATGCATCATGTATATCATCTCATTGCATTGTTACAAAGGCTTTGTGAATGAGGCACTACTGTTCCTGTTTTAGAGATGGGGAACTGAGGCCTGAAGAGATTACTATGCTCCTTACACAGGCTAGTACCCAGCAGGGCCAGGATTTAAGCCTCGGTCTCTCCCAATCTCCAATCCATGCCTCTCAGAATATAGAACAGAGAACAACACTTTTCTCTGAGGTCCTAAGCAAAGATTTCATAGCCACCTCCAAGGGTGACTTATACGTTTTTGACGTGGGGCTGGGATTTGAACCCAGCTGGGCTGGCTCCAGAGACCAGGCTTATAATCACTTCCCACTGAACAGCCACACCCTTCCCCTCCTCTACAACCTGTCCCCTCTCCAGCCTCACTTCCTGCAGCCCCAGCCACCACACACACACAAGGAGCACTCGAACACACAGAACTTCTCACTTCCTCCTGTGAATATAGGGCCCTTTGAGGTTTGGAGGTTCTTCCTGGGATACATCCCACTCCTTTCTTCCCCTGAAAATTGCCTGCTCCACCTTTTAAGTCCCATCTCAAATGTCACATCACCCAACAGTGAACCCACCTCTACCCCCCACCCACCCCCATACACTGGAGTTAACTCCATCTACTGGATTTTCATGTCTTGGTTTTCCCTCTGCATTCATTCATTCAACATGCCATAAATATTCATTGAGCCCCTATTATGTGTAAGACACTGTTCTAGGAGTTGGGTATACCACAGAGAACAAGACAGACAAGCTCCTTGATCTCAAGGGATTTGCTTGAGAAGTCAGTAAATGTTTTAAAATGCATATATCCTACGTTGGGTGGTTCTAAGGACTATGAAGGAAGCCAGAGCAGGGTAAGCGAAGGAAGGGATTACTGTGGATGACGGGGTGGAGGAAACCTCTCCAAGGAGGTGATGTTGGAACAAGAATTTATTGAAGTGATGGCTGGGCCTTGTGGCTACCCAGGGGATGGCAAGCCCCAAATCTATTTGCATGCATGCCCCACCATCCAGTGTGTCTAAGAAACAGCAGAGAAGCCACTGGCCGGAGCAGAGTAAGCAGGAGCAAGTCTCAGGGGGATGAGATCAGGAAGAAAATGAGGGGTGAGCACAAGGAAAGGACTTGACTTATTTCTGAATGATGGCAGGAGAATGAATGATCTACCTAACCATGTTCAAAGCTCTCCAGCTGCCAGGTTGGAGGAAAATGGAAAGAGATGAGAATGCAAGGAGGGAAACCAGGGAAGGGTCCAGGCAAAAGAAGATGGCTCAGACCCCGGGGTGTGATGGGGTGGCACCAGGGGCTGGGATCCTGGATTTATTTTGAAGGTGGAGCCAACAGGATTTGCTCATGGCTTGATGTAGGGAGAGAAGGAAAGGGAGAAAGAGGTGTCAAGGGTGACCACCAGGTTTCTGGGCACCACGTTGCATGATGACTGCTGTGATGTGCCTCCCTCATAGAAATGTGAGCTCCTTAAAGCAGGGATGCTGTCTTCCCTCTTTGTGACACTGTCCAGGGCCCACCCCATATATGTTTGCTGAGTGTATGAGTCATGAAGTGTCCCTAAGCAGCTTCTCTGAGCCATTCTTTTGCTGCCTTGGCCTTTGGGGAAGAGATGGGTCATCCTGTCCTGGCAGCCCCCTCAGTCTCCAAATAGGTTATCTTTACACATTTAATAACTACATGCAAATGGGGATACACTCATGCAGAGATGAAGGGTCTGCAGGATCAAATCAGACAACTTGTCCTTGGAGCCGAGGCCCAAGATCGGCTCTTCTCTGCCCACTCAGTCTCCTTTCAGAAGCCACCTGGTGCCCCAGGAGACACAAGTCCTGAAATTCAGCTGCAAGCATCTTACAAGCCCAGCGGAAGTGGCCTTTGCAAAGCTCTGGTGATCCCGTCACCATCTTTGTTTGAGGCAGGCACAAGGCTGTCTCCTTTACAGAGATAAGAAAACGAAGGTCTGGAAAGTGGCAGGGGGTGATGGAAGAGGAGAACGGCCCCCTCACTCCATCTTCTTGTGTGAAATTGTATCAGGAATGAAATAGTGCTCTGCTCAGCAGTGTGGGCTTTGGAATCACGCAGCCCTGGATGTAACTCCAACATTTACCAACCATGTGTGACTTTGTGTGACATGACTTAACATGACTGAGCCTTGGTCTGCCCATCTGCAAGATGGGGATAATAATGCTGTCTATCTTACGGGCCTGTTTGAAGGCTTATTTTAGATGGTGTATATAAAATGCTTGGCACAGAGGCTCACAGGAGGCACTCCATACATGAAGATGATATTATCAGTGCTATTACTATTGAAATGGTTTGTGATTTGTGCCACTGCTGGACTCTATCTAGGGCTGCCACATTGTGTGCTGTGTGGGAACGGCTGTAAAAACACGATTAAGAAATTCCATGTGGATGCTGCTATGTGGTAACAACAGTCCCAGCCCCATCCTTGCCCTGCTGTGTGATCTTTGGGCAAGCCATCTTATTCCACCAAACCTCAGACTGTGTCTATAAAATGAGAATCATTGTACTACCTACCTTCAGTGGGGTCTGGAGCCCACGGAATATGATAATCATATAAAAATCTAGCACAGTGCCTGGGTATAGCAACGTGTTCAACATAATCACAGTCAGAATCAGACTGGCACCTCATGGTTCCCAGTGCCTGTCCACCCAGAGCAGCAGCCTCCCAGAGCATTAACAATAATAGCTTTACCAGGTGAAAACGCTGCAACGGACTCTTTTCAGTCTTTTCTACACTAACTGTCCCCTGGACCTCCAGGTCTCGTTTAACATTGCCTCCTTCAGGAAGTCATCCCTGATAGCTGCTGGCTGGACTCCTGACCTTTCCCTGTGCTCCCATAACCCCTCTCCTTGCCCCATTTAAACTCTATTGTGATGTTCACCACAATTGCATTTAAATTATCTGTGTAATTATCTGTCCACTCCACAGGTGTATATTAGAAAGACTGAAAGCTTAGGGGGATGGGGGCCAAAGGATAGATCCCATGCATGACATCAAACTCTATATCCCAGAACCCAGCGCAGTATCTGGCACAAGGTGGTAGCTCAATACAACTTGGTTGAACAGATACACGGATGGAAGAAAAAAAGAAGGAAGGAAGGAGGAGGAAAGTCTTGGCGTTGCTACTGCCTTATGCTAGTAACTGTCTCTGTCATCTCCAGCCTGCCTCTCTTGCCTTGGGACCTGTTATTCCAGTCAATTGTGGCCCTTTGTATGCAAAGCAAATGTGTGATGCCCCGCCCTAATCTGACATCAGTTTCTATCAAGGAGTTAACCAAGGAGAATCAGGTCTGACTCCAGAGCCGATGCATTTTAAACCGTGGTCCCATTTCCTAACAATTCACCTAGTTGAAATATATTCTCCATTTACTCTTCCAGGGGACAATGAAGGGTAAAGAAAAATGAACAATTTATTTTCTTATTTAAATATGCCACAGAGATAAGCGGGCCAGATGATCAATGTCTTAGTCAACATTTCCTCTCATTCTGGATAACAGCTTTGAGACACCTCCAAGGCTCTCTGGTATCTACAGCTGAGTCCAAGGTGGGTGGGGCTCCTGCCATTCCTCTTGACTGGATGGGACAGGTCCCGCCTGCCCCAGTCATCCCCAGCTGCAGGCGGTACCAACCAGCTCAGGTCCAGATTCACTGGGCAGTGTTAGGAGAGAACATGTTCATCCTACTCTTGTCTCCACAGAGGGGAAAGACTTCCCAGTCCATGCTCCAGAGGACCAAGTACCAGTGACAAACATTTTTCCAGTCTCTCTCTGACCCCTAACTCTCTCCCTATCCTGGAGGAAGAGTGACTTGTCCAAAGCGCATTTGTGGGGAAATAACTTGGCATACTTAGCTCAGCCCTAACCCACCTTTGCACCTCCTTAACTTATCCAGCAGGCCTTGCCCCTGTGAGGGCAGCCTGAGGCTGTTTCCTTTGCTGGTGAATGAGTGGGTAACTTCTTCAATTCAAGAGTGATGTATTAACAAGACAATTTTGCCACATATCCAAAGCCACGTCCTCCAATCAGCTTTATCGGTAAGGTAATGAAGCTGACATTTTGATCTCTCCATTTGACTCCTCCTGTGTTTTTTACCCAGTACATTCCAAACTTGAGAAGGGAAGAAAGGAAGGGGGTGTTGAGGGTGTAGAGGAGAACCTGGGCAAGAGTGGTCTTCCCTGCCTGGGGTTCCCAGACCCCTGTGGGTCTTCAAAGGCAGTAATCAGAGTTTGTGAGCTATTTTCAATATCTCAAAGAGCCTAAAGGAAATTGCATTTATCTGCGATCAAAATGCACAGGCCAAATAAATGCCAAGTCTGCTTTGGGCTGGAACCACTCCCAGTCAGTGAGGTCACACTGCCCTTTGTCCACTTTGATTGGTAAGACCGAGTTATGGCCCTTGGGGGACCCCAGAGGCTTGCCAGTTAAGGGATGGTGGTTCCCCAATCCCTCTGCTTGACTGCATGAGAAACTTTAGCCCCTTGGCAAGGATGCCTGCTCCTTTGAAAGAGGAAGTTGAAATGAGGTGCATTTGGGGGATGAATGAGGGTAGCCTCAATCTTAGACAAAGGGAATAAGAATGAGGTCCTAAGAAGATGTCTTTTCCCAGGGCCAAAGAACAGAACCACCCAAGTTGGGAAAGTGTATAGCTCATGACTCAGAACACATATGGGGGATAAAGGAAAGTCGAGGCCATAAGAAGTTGGGAGGGGCTGAGGTTCTGTACCAGGACAGCAGAAAGGTAGGAGGGCTGCGTGCCTGCTTCTTTGAGTGGCGCCTCCCCACTTGGCCATGGCTTTGCCCTCTTGCTGCCTGGAGGGGTGGCTCTGAATGTAGCTGAGAATGCTAATGAACCCCCTCCCTGCCCCTTGGCAGCATCTCCCAGTGTAATTTTTGTAGGGTAGGTGGGATCTGGGGAGAGCTGATCTGTGCCAGCAGACCTGAAAACACAGGAATAGAAATGGGGAAATGAATCCATGTCCTTCTTAATGAGTGCAGCCTGGTAGAAATAGTGCCTTGAAACACAAGACTCTTAGGAGGAACTCGGAGAATGGGAGAACATCCCTCACCATAACAATGTTAGGTTGTGTTGAGAGAGGAGGAGGCATTTAGGAGTCCTGTCGCCTTCCCATGGCAGTCTCAGCACACACAGGAGAGGGGACCTCCTTTTGCCCAGGCTAGAGAGGACTCCCAAGGCACCAGACGCCCCCTGTTCTACCTGAAACTGATGAGTAGAACAAGCCCTCCGTCATTCTCATGCTGAGAGCTGGCTGGGAAAGTGGACACTGAGGCTTCTCGAGAGGCACAATCCCAGCCTCTGCAGATGTCCTGAGTGCTCCACTCTCAAGACTTAGATTCATGGTGAAAGGAGGTGGAAAGCCCCATTCAGCCTCAGCAGGTCAAGCCATGTTCTCCAACATGACACACCAAAGACCAATGATTTGTGTTTGTTTAGAGTCAGGGTCTCACTCTGTCACCCACGCTGGAGTGCAATGGCATGATCACTCCTGGGCTCAAGTGAATCTCCTACTCCAGCCTCTCGAGTCACCAGGATTACAGCAATGTACCACCAGAGCCCAGCTCAGGACCTGTGTCTTGAGGGGTATCCGGCACATGCCTGGCTATTAATAAATGAATCAGTACTTTTCCCTTTGACCATTATTCTAGGTCCTTACCCTACTCATCAGAGCCCCAGCAGGGAGCAGGTGTTAGTGGCATATCAGTTTAAGCACCTTCCAAAGTCACTCTTAACCCAAAAGCTTCAAACTCTTTGCCAGTTCTTCAAGAGGTACCAACTTCTCATTGACCTTTGTCTTGCCCCTCCTCTTCCATTCTAGAGAGTAAACTCACTCCCTTTGTCTGACTTAAGCATGAACCACCTATGGGAAGAAGCCAGGAGAGATGTGGGAGGCCATAGCCCTGCCACTGCAGTTGCAAGAGTGCTGTGTTCCAACTGTTCAGGAGAAAAGTGGTGAGTTTCAAGCCACCAGCAAAGATGCAGAAAAATGCTTGAGAATTATTTGAGAAGTAAAATCCGTAAGATGTGGTTAGTGAAAGGGAGCAGAGAGGGGTGGAATCCCAGGATGAGTCCCAGGTTTCTGGCTTAGGAAGATGCATGACTGTGAAGATGCATGAAGCAATTCATAGAGGTAGGCCACAAAAGTTTGGGATGGTAAAGTTTCTGGGGGTGGGAGAGAGTCATACAGGTGACAGCAGGAATGAAGAATTCAGTGTGCAGAATGGGGAGTTATGCGGGTCCAGAGTTCAGGAGCAAGGTCTTCATCAGAGACTTAAGTATGGAGATTCTCAGCATTTGGACAGTGGCATGAAAGCCATAGGAGCGAACAGAACAAAGAATAAGGCCAGGTGCGGTGGCTCACGCCTGTAATCCCAGCACTTTGGGAGGCCGAGGCGGGCGGATCACGAGGTCAGAAAATCGAGACCATCCTGGCTAACATGGTGAGACCCCATGTCTACTAAAAATACAAAAAATATTAGCCGGGCATGGTGGCGGGGGCCTGTAGTCCCAGCTACTCAGGAGGCTGAGGCAGGAGAATGGCGTCAACCCAGGAGGCGGAGCTTGCAGTGAGCCAAGATCGTGCCACTCAGCCTAGGCGACAGAGCGAGACTCCATTTCAAAAAAAAAAGAAATAAAGAATAAAAAGAGAAGGTCAAGGCCAAATACTGGAAGTTCCAATATTAAAGCAAATGTTAAGTGGGAAGGAGTGATGGGCGGTGTCAGACGCTGAAGATGGGGACGGGAGGGACGAGGACGGTCAGAAGGTCAAGAAGCTTGGCTGTGGCCAGACTGTGGAAGGTCTAGGAGCCAGGAGAGATGCTTGGATTTAGTAAACAGGAAGTCATGTGGTGCCCTGGGCTGTAGCACTTCCCCTGGATTGAGGAAAGTGTAAGCCAGGTAACAGGCACTGAGAAATGAGTTGGCAGACATCATCTCAGGAAGCATGGCTGGGGAGGAAAGGAGACAGACGGGGTGACAGCCAAAAGCGGGTGCACAGTCAGGGAGGGGCTGTTTTTTAGTGTATTATTAACACACAAAGAAAGTATGTGCATGGGCTAATGGGAAAGAAACAGAGGGGAGGGAGGAGAAGTTAGAGAAATGGGGCACAGGGATGCCAATTATGGCAGTGACGTCCCTGCATAACACAGGGTATGGTGTCCTCAGCGCTTCCCCGCACAAATTCAGTAGCAAGGCTCACGCAGCTGTTTCCTTTAGTGTCAACTTTTCTGTGAAGTAGGACACAAGGTTGTTCAAGAGAGTGAGCGGGTGAGGCTGACACAGAGATGAGAATGGCCCCAGGACAGAGCCTGTGGTCCAGAGCCAGAGGCAGGACACTTGAGGGACTAAGTTGAGAGGGAGGGGCCCACAAGGGCTAGAGCAAGAGTAAAGAGAGGCACAGCATTGGGTAAGACGAACTTCTAGGTTCAAAATCTCATTGAGGCCCAGGGACACTGGGAGGGTCCAGATCCACAGAAGTCTACCCCCTTACCACCTTACCTGATCCTACTCTTTCTGGATGAATCAGCTTATTCTCACTAAGGTGTTAATGGCTAACATTTCCCAAAATATTTAGTTTTAACAACGGCTTTCGAACTAAAGATTTCAATAATAACAGAATTTTCCTGAAACGCAGGCAGACACAGAGCAACTATCTCATTGCTCTGCATCAAAAACCTCTACCAGTCCCTTGCTCAGCCTCTCAGCAATCCTTCACTCTGAAAAATCTGCCGTAATTTGGTGCAGCAGCAGAAAATAAAAAGGAAAATTGCATCTTTGCTGCTCCCAAAAGCAGTCTCCAGGATGTTCAGTTTGATTTGACAACCACTTGATGAGCATTCATTCATTCATTCATTCACAATATTTACTGAGCATCCACCATGCTGCAGGTACTGTGTTACATGCTGCGGACACAGCAGAGAACAAAAGGGCCAAACCCCCTCCTTCAGTGGGGCATAGACTCATCGGGACAAAGTGGCAGGAGAGCTGCATGCTCTGAGCCAGGCACTCTGCAAGCATGGACGTTTACAAGCATGACTTTGAAGTCAGGATTTTTGCCCCATTTTACTAATGTGATGACTGAGGCCAAGAACGAACTCGGACCAGGATTTGCCCGGGGTCGGCCTTATTCTAAAGTTTGTGCTCAGAGAATGTACTACCTAGTTCTTCTCAGACTCTCACAGGCACAGGAACTGACCTGGGGATCTTGTTAAAATGTAGGTTCAGTAGGTGGGGGATGGGATCCAAGAGGCTACATTTCTAAAAAGCTTCCTGGCAAGGCCTTGAACCATACCTCAGAAGCCAAAGGTCTAGTGTTTCCCACACTCATCTGGTCATGAAACCTTTGCCCTCCTCGAGCGTTTATTTACTAGTCTCTATTTCACTTCCTGAAACCCAAGGAATGAATGAAACCCCAGGAATGGCTGAATAAATGAATGAACGCCATCTCTGGGCCTCCCAGTGTTACTGTGCTTCCCACCTTCACGGCCCTATTTGCATAACTGGCCATTTGCCTCAGTTTCCCTGCTGAGCCCCTTGGGTCCTCACTGGGACCACAGACTCTCTAAATACCCGTTCACGGAGCTAGGGCCATTCTACCCTGCTTGCTCCCTCCCCTGGGTCCGAGGTCCTGTTCCAGCCAGGGACAAAGCGAAGGCTGGAGCCTGGCCTCCTCAACCCCACCCTCTGTAGCTTCCTCATCTCCCAGCTGGCTGACCTCACCTCAGCCTGCCTGCCATGCCTCATCCTGAAATGCCAGCTGCCCCCCACCAACAGGCCCGAAGAAAATGGCATTTCAGTGCTGCGTGTCTGCTCTTCAGAGAGTATTAAATCTAGAATAATGGGAATTAGTACACGGAAGAAGTTGAGGATAAGACTCCCCTGAGTGTCCTGATTTCTCACCTAACAAATCCAGGGCTGGAGGAAAGACTTAGTGATTCAGGAGCTCCAAGCTGTCAGGCCAACCCTCACCAACAGGCCTTTTGTGAAGTGTATTAAGCAGGTTAGGAATGCTAATGCGTGCCTTCGGGGCTGGTGCCTTCCCAGGCTCTTCCAGGGGGCTGCCTAATCTCATCAACACAAATCTGGTCACCCTGGAGACCACCTCTGGGCTGCCGCACTCCCTGGGAACAGGTCCTGACGCCATCAGCGCCAGGGCTAATTATAAAGGAGGGACAGAGGGAGGGGAAGGCGGTGCTGCAAAGGCAGCCCAGGTGTGGGCTGACTTGTGGAGGCAGAGCCTTTGCTCAAAGTCACCCAAGACCTGAGCCCTTCTTCTAGTCATTCCTGAGTGGGGTTAAGACCAGGGTCATCAGAAGGTGAGCAGGAAGAACTCACTAAAGACGCAGATCCCTGCACCCTGCTCTCAGATCCTCTGATTCAGAAAATCAGAGGAAGACCTGGAAAAACACCTTTTTTTTTTGAGACAGGGTCTTGCTCTATGACCCAGGCTAGAGTGCAGTGGTGCAATCATGGCTCACTGCAGCCTTAATCTCCTGGGCTCAAGCAATCCACTTGCCTCAGCCTCCCGACTTGCTGGGACTACAGGCGTGTGCCGCCACCACGCCCAGCTAATATTTTTATTTTTTGTAGAGACAGGGTATTACTATGCTGCCCAGGTTGGTCTTGAACTACTGGCCTCAAGCAAGCCTCCCACTTCAGTCTCTCAAAGTGCTGGGATTACAGATGTGAGCCACTGCACCTGGCCAGAATCTACATTTTTAACTGGGAAACCTGTACAGTGGTTAAGCCTATGGGCTCTAGAATCAGACTAGGTTTAAACCCAGGCTCTCCCCCGTCCTAGTTGTGTGGTCTTAGCAAGTGATTTAATTTCTTAAACCTCAGTTTCCTCAACTGCAAAATGATAGAATTCTTAGGAGTTTTGTAAGGCGTAAGGGAGGAATGAGCAGCTCTCACTAAGCATAGGGCCTGAGTGTTCAACAAGGGACAGCCAGCCAGGGACTGCAGCTCACGCTTGTAATCCTGGCATTTTGGGAGGCTGAACAGGGAAGATCACTTGAGGTCAGGAGTGCAAGACTAGCCTGGGCAACACAGCAAGACCCCTATCTCTACAAAAAAAATTTAGAAAAAAAAAATAGCCAAGTGTGGTGGCATGTGCCTGTAGCCCCAGCTACTCAGGAGGCTGAAGTGGGAGGATCACTTGAGCCCAGGAGGTCGAGGTTACACTGAGCCATGATCACACCACTGCATTCCAGCCTGGGTGACAGATCAAGGCTCTGCCTATGAAAAAGATAAAAATGAAAACTAAGGGACAGCTTCCACAAAGAAGACTATGATGCTGATAAAGGGGGGACGCAAACTTGACATCTCCCAAGCACAGCCTGCTGCTTTAAGCCTTTGTCTAGCTGCTCCCTCTAAGATATTCAACCTGCAAATTGCCCTCCTTCAACCGAATGCCTGCTCACTCTTGAAGAGCCTGCTGGCACCTTCTGAATGAAGTCTTCCTTCCTCCCCTCTCCCCCTCTGCTGTGCTTGGAGCTCCCTTGGCCTTTAGTAGCTTACAACAGTCCTTGGGGGGAGGAACTTGGTTTCAAAAGGTATTTGTGCCCATGACCCCCAACCCAGGGCCACTGTACTAGGTACTCAGTGAGTGTTCCACAACCCAGCCCCAAGCTCCTGGGCAGACAGGAGAAGCCAAAGGCCTTAAAAAGCCACCTTGTTGACAGAGGTACGGGGTTGAAGCCTGGCTAAAGAAAAGGCCACGGAGGGGAGGGTCCTGGATGGGGTGAGGGTGGCAGCAGCAAGGTCAAAGGTCAGGAATAGGCTCTCACAGATGGCAAGGCTGAGGATCGGAAGGAGGATGACTCACAATGAAGAGGAGTCCTGGTTTCCTGGGAAGTAGCAGCACTGGGGAAGAGGATGGACAGGAAAGGAAAGGAAAAGACCTAAGTGGAGGAGATTGGCAGAGAAGGGAGAGAAAAGGAGAGAGGCAGAAGGAACAAAAAGTTGACAGGCACACATGGCCTGGACAAGGTAGAATATAGCAGGTCTCCCCACAGACAGCACCTGGAAAGGACTTGCTAACTCAGCCCAAGCAGGTAGACTTTCTATTTTCCTTTTATTTCTCCTTTCTTCCCTCCCTTCCTTCCTTCCTCCCTCCCTCCCCCCACCTTTCTCTCTTCCTTTCTTTCAGTCACGTTTTTAAGAGAGACAGGGTCTTCTAATTCTGTCACCCAGGCTGGAGTGTGGTGGCACAATCATAGCTCACTGCAGCCTCCAAGTCCTGGGCTCAAGCCATCCCCCGGCCTCAGCCTCTCGAGTAGCTAGGACTACAGACACATGCCACTATACCCAGCTAATTATTTATTTATTTATATACAGAAGAGATCTCACTTTTTGTCACTTAGGCGGGTCTCAAACTCCTGGCCTCAAACAGCCCTCCCACCTCGGCCTTCCAAACTGCTGGGATAAGAGGCGTGAGCCACCACACTCGGCCTATTTTCTTTCTAGATGGAAGTTTTGTGATATTCTCACAGAGGCACGATGAACAGAACATTAACTTATGATCCACGACTCATGGAATGGGTTTCATGTACTTTTGGCTGTTCACTCAGCTGTTTACCCTCCCTGGGAGGCTAGGGCACCGGACAGAGGACTTGTGGAAGAAAAAGGATCCCCTCAGCCCCTCCTTGCTGATATGGGGCTCCAGGCACCCTCACCAAGACCTGCCTTCCCCAGTAGCATCCTACCCTCATTGTGTTTTTTCAGAGACCTGTGGCTGCCAGCCAAGCCATCCGGCCATCCTCCTTCTCCAAACCCTCCAGACTTCTCAGTGCCTTTCTTTGGTGACCAGACCTTCTTCCAGACCTGGAACAACCCACTCTCACTCAACCAGGAGCCCATGCAGATGAACCTGCACTGTTGAAAGCCGTTTCCTGCTCCTATCTTCACCTGCTCACTCCTGTTGATCTGGCAGGTCTCGGCTTGAACATCCTTCTCTGGGAGCTTTCCTTGATCCCTTGTGTCTAAAGAGCTGTCCCTCTTTTTTAAAAAAAATTGTGGTAAAATACATATAACATAAGATGTGCTATCTTAACCATTTAGAAGTATATAATGTAGTGGCATTAAGTCCATTCACACTGCTGTGCTAACATCACCACCATTCATCCACAGAACTCTCTCCATCATGCAAAACTGAAAGTCACTGCCCATTAAACCATTAACTCCCCTTCGCTCCCTCCCCAGCCCCTGGCAACCAACATTCTATTTTCTGTCTCTATGAATTTGCCTGCACTAAATACCTCACACATTAGTGGAAGCATATGGTAGGTATTTATTTGCCCTTTTGTAACTGGCTCCTTTCTTTTCTGTTTTTTTTTTTTTTTTTTGGAGACAGACTCTCGCTCTGTCACCCAGGCTGGAATGCAGTGGCACGATCTCGGCTCACTGCAACCTCCACCCCCCCGGTTCAAGCGATTCTTGTGACTCAGGCTCCTCAGTAGCTGGGACTACAGGCGTGCACCAGTATGCCCGGCTGATTTTTGTATTTTTAGTAGAGACAGGGTTACACCATGTTGACCAGGCTGGTCTTGAACTCCTGGCCTGAAGCGATCCACCTGCCTAGGCCTCCCAAAGTGCTGGGATTATAGGTATGAGCCAGTGCACCTGGCCTGTAACTGGTTTCTTTCACTTAGCATGATGTCCTCAAGGTTCAGCCATGCTGTAGCAGGTGTCAGAATTTCCTTCCTTTTTAAAGCTGAGAGATACTCCATCATATGGATATACCACATTTTGTTTATCCACTCATCTGCACATGGACACATGGGTTGCTTCCGCCATTTGGCTGTTGTGAGTAATGCTGCTCTGAGCCTATGTGTAGCTGCCTCTCTTATGTACACTCAGCGCTGAAACTTGCCCATGTCCCCAGTGCAGCTGAGAGCTCAGGCACACAGAGGCACTCAATAAATGCCTGCTGAAGGACTGAGTAATCCTGCCCAATCTCTAGGTATAGCATCCATCCATTAAATTGTACTTTAACTGGGGCCTTCAGGAAACACAGGGCCTTGAGCCAGAAGAGAAACCTCTTGTAGAATGTGGGGGCCCAGGATGGACAAGAAGATTCTAGGACTCCTCAGAGTCCTCCACACAGACAGCAGGTCCCATGGGACCCCACCCTGTTGTCTAGCTCATCAGTGCCCTCATATCTCAATCTCCACCTCCCCCAAAACACTGATGGATCTGACTATATCAAAAGGAAGCATGTCTGTCCAAAGAAAGCTGCCATATGCCAAATAGATGGATAAAATACTAGAAGAAGCTGGTTGTAACTTCTAAAATTAACAAAGGGCAACACCTAGACTATAAACAAAACTTCTACAAATCAACCAAAAGATTTCTAAGATAAGAAATCCAATTTGTAAGCAGGCAAAGAATATAAATAGGTAATTCAGAAAAAGAGAAGTTCAAACAGCTAACAAGCCTGTAAGAGAGGTTCAGACTTTAGTATTCAAAGTGTAAATTAATACAATGAGATGGCACTTTACATTCCTAAAAATGGCAAAATTGGACAGGTGGCTAATACTAGGTACTCATGAGGACGTGGGAAGACAGAAACTCTTGGGCACTCTTAGTGGAAATGTGACTTGGCACACCATTTCCATGGTGCTCTGGAAAACACCATGGCAGAACATGAAAAATTAACACATTAACCCAGGTACCAAATCCTCCTTCATATAGTCCAGAACTATTCTCACACAGGGTCCCAAGAGGGAATGTACAAGGATGTTCTTCAGAACTTTGAGTGGTGGAGTAACGAGGAGTTGCTGATAAGCTAGAGGGCTATCCTCAGGGGAACAGATACGTAAAACGTGATGGATGTATAACTCGTAATGCAATGCAGCTGTTAGAAACCACTGACTAGGTACACTCAATGGGCATGGCGAGATATGCAAAATATGTTATTGAGTAAATAAAGAAAGCAGATGAAATTTATACTTCAATATCACTTATAGAAATAAAAAATACATATACATACAAACAACCCTATATATTTTATAAGGATCCATGCTTTTTTATGTTATTTTATTTTATTTTTTGAGACGGAGTTTTGTTCTGTCGCCCAGGCTGCAGTGCAGTGGTGCGATCCTGGCTCACTGCAACCTCCACCTCCTGGGTTCAAGTGATTCTCCTGCCTCAGCCTCCTAAAATAGCTGGGATTACAGGTGCACACCACCACGCCTGGCTAATTTTTGTATTTTTAGTACAGATGGGGTTTCACCATTTTGATCAGGCTGGTCTCAAATTCCTGACCTCGTGATCTGCCTGCCTCAGCCTCCCAAAGTGCTGGGATTACAGGTGTGAGCCACCACGCCCTGCCTGGATCCATGCATATTTGAAGACATATATCAAACACATCAGAATGGGTACTTATTGGGATTGGGATAGCTTTAGGATTGGGGATGAAGGGAGGCAAACTTTGTGAATAAGAGAGGAGCTTCGCACAGACAGGTGATCATAAAGTGCTTGTGGACTGAGGGTAGGATTAATTCAAATGTCATGCACCTGAGACTTGGTGGGGGTGCAGAAAACAGAAAACGTCAACTGTGCCTTCCACGTAACTCAGGAAAACTGTCCCTGTAACATTGTCTTCTTTCCATGTTCCTTAGAACAAAATATCTTGGGAGATGTGAGTCCCAGTGGTTCTCGAATACAGGGAATTTTCCTCTTGCTATAGTTAAAGGCCTCATTCAGATCTCGCACCCTGGATGAACGTGTTAGTGAGAGCAAAGCCCAAGCAGTCAACTCTCTATGAGACTGAACTCACAGTGCTGCTGCCCAGGAGTGGGTGGTGGTTGGGGAAAAGGCTGCGACCAGGATGTCTGATGGGCTCTGGACAGAGATGGTTTCTTTCTTCCCTTTTGAGTTCTCAGGAGCAGTCCCACAGGCCACTGGAGGGCAAGAATGGATCGAGGCCAAGAAGCTCAGCAAGCCCACCCTCCTTCACCTATCACCCCTGAGACCTGAGAAATAGCCTGGCAAGCTGTCTGCAGACGTCATGAGCTCCCCATCCCTCGAAAGTCAAGAAGCCTGAGCCCTGGGCAGGATCTCCCACTGGATGGGCTTAAACTAGATACTTTTTTGGTCTTATTCTAATATCTCTGGCTTCTTTTTATTTTGTTGATTAAAGAACTTCCAAATCCATCATTGCACAGACACACTGTGTATTATTATCCCCATTTTATAGGTGGGAAAATAGAGGCCTAGGAAGATGAAATGATTGGCTTCTGGTCACATAGATGGTTAGGGGCATAGCCAAGTCTGGAAGGCTGAATTCCTGACTCCCAGGCCGAACAAGGCCTTTCTCCCAGCTGAGGATCTGCTATGGGTCAGCCCCTCTAGGAATGCACATATGATAAGGCCAGGAGGATAGGGCCACATAGGTCCCTGGCAGGAGGGGATGCCAACATTGAGATGTCTGTTTTCAGGCTAGGAACATTTTGGCATGAATTGAAAATAAACTACTAAACTGTCATCTCCTTCTTACTGCCAAGTCCACACACATCACCAAGTCCCACCCAATCACTGAACTCCCTCCATTCCTGAAACGGCAATGCAGGAAGCAATGAAGGTCGGTAGGTAGAGAGATTGAGGCTGGGGTAGGGAAAGGGGTGGGGTCAGGCAGCAAACTGAAGACAAATCTCCCGAGGCCTGAGTCGACTCTACCACACTTACTCATCTCAGAAAGGGCCATCAATCATTCTGCACAAAATGGCTGCACATTCTCTCATAATATACTTGTATCTCAAATTTCAAAGTCTCTGCTTTTTCCCTTTACAGTTACATCCGTCACACTCGCTTACTTTCAATCAATAAATAGATGTAGCTACTTAATAATAGAACTTATTCTGTTTTCTATTTGAAAACCTTGAAGATGGACACATAATTTTTTGAGGTTTCTGGATTATAATTGCACTTAATTGGTATAAATTAGACATTGGCAGGTAGGAAGGCTATTTGTGTTGCAATATAAGCCCTTATTTTCTGTGTTAGATGGCACAGGAGATTCTCAAGTAAATTTCTCAGAGTAATTTGGTGCTCTCAGTAATTTAACTATACATACATTATTGTCAGCATCATAAAAGTTCCTTATAATAATGATTTTTCAAGGGTGAGACTGACATCCATTGAAAGACAAATTCAGTTTAAAATTTTCCAACAATACAGACACAAACAGGTGGAAAGTAAAAGAGTCTCTAGGAAAGAGACTCTCCCAGCAGAGGGGGCCATGGAGGTAAACCCCTACTCCATCCTCGGCTTTCCTTTCTGTGAGTGGCACCACTGTACTAGCTCTAGGGTAGGCACAATGTCTTTCTCTGATGGTGGACTTGATAGGAGATGCCCTGGTGCTCCTGGTTTGTGCCAAGCATATTTTTCTGACGGATTCCTGGTGGTGGCCACATGGCACTCCCAGAGTCTCACTGAAGAATGATCCCTTATGGCAGGAAAAGGGAGCCTCCAGCATTTCAGGATTCATGTTATATGGGACCAAAGGCTAATGGAGACTTTATATCTGCTGGAAAGTTCACAATTCACGTGAGAAAGAAACTGACCAACGTTCAAGAAGTCCTGCTCAGGAAGATGAAGATGCTATGACACTGTGAGGCGGGCCCAGCTATTTCCAGTGCCTTCCCTCACTTTCCATTTCCTCATGCCCACTCAATTGGTGCCCATTCAATTGGTTATATAATAACTCCATCTTATCTCCCAGTCTCTTGTTCCAACTCAACCAACCCAAACCATCCCAATAAATCTGACTCACCTCTATCTCATTCCATTCTACCACAATACATCTCACCTCCACTCCATCATATCCCAATTGTTCCATTCCACTCCATCCCAACTCCACCCACCCCATCTTATCCCATCCCACCCCAGTGTCTTCTAACACATTCCCTCCCCACCTCACCCCGCATCCCAGTCAATCCCCTGAATACTGCACACCCCACCCTCTCAATCCCATCCCCAACATCACATCTCACTCAATCCTATCCCATTCCATTCCATCACCTATCTAACTCCATCTATCCTGTGCCAATACAGCCCAACCTACCTTTGATCTTACCCAGTTTATGCCTTCCTACTTGAGCTCAGTCTACCTCAAATTATGCTATGTCTCCAATCCCACCTCATCATGTTCCACTCCATCCCCTCCCCTCTCATCCGCTGTTTGGCTAAAGTTCACATTTGTGGGTGTATAGTGGGCCATGACTATATTTTATGTGACATTAAGCTACCTGAGAAGGCCAAGGGGGTCTCACCTTTTCCCAAAGCTCTAAGAACTAAGTGTGTGTTTCGGTGGAAGAAAAGAAAAGAAGATAGAGAATTTCATTTTTAGAAGAGGAGCATGAAAAGACAGTCCAGGAGGTTGAGCTCTCTAGAGTCCAGGGAAAATACAAATATGAGTTTCCTTTGTTTCTCTTAACTTACAAGAGTAAGGAAAGAGCTCTGAGAGCCACGCCATCATTTTCAAGTTGAGAAACTCCCATGTTGCATAGCCCACTCTTCGCTTTCCGTGGGTCCAAGGGAAAACCAAGCCCTTCTCAAAGTGAGTGAACCTTGAGACAGAGTCTTTGTAAGGATAAACACTCTGAAATAATCCTCCATTTGCAGGTTCACCCCGATGTTCCCCTGTTGTTGGGGAAGCTCTCACGACACTGCAGCAGACGGAGAGGAAGGGTGAGAGGCCATATGCTACCCAGTGAGAAACCCAGGGAGGGCAATGCAGTGCATTCTCGAGGTGGGTTCTCCCTCCCTACCCTCCTGGATGAAGAGCATAGAGCTGGGTTGATGGGTTGGGTGAGGCGACCAGTTTCTAAGGTGTGTGCTTTCAGCCAGAGGAGCGAAGAGAAAAGACCCTCCCCACTGCATATAGTGGTGCCTGAGAGTGGCAGAGTGTGTGAATTGTTTCTCTTATATTTCTAGGAAGCTGGTGCAGAAAGCAAGTAGAGTGTAGTTGCACTAATAGTAACAGTATGTAATATATATTGAATGCTAACAATGGGCCCAGCACTGTAACAAGTGCTTTCCATAAAGATGGGCCCTAGGGTCAGGTAGACTTCAGGTTTAATCCTGCTTTCTTTACCTACTTGCTCTACAGCCTTGGCCCAGCTGCTTACTTTCTGAGCCTCAGTATCTTCAAATATAAGATTACAGTGATAATTAAATGGTAATGCCTATAAAGCATTTGACCAGCACTAGGTAAAGGAGAGCTATTATTATTGTGCAGATGGGCCTGGGGCTGCCTCCCACTTGAAGATGCCCCTTAACCCATTTCCAGTCTTCCCAGCTCCCAGTTGCCCTGGGAATGCCTAAGAGGGTGGTCTGAGGGAAAGGAAGCCCTGGGTTCCAAACAACTTGCCTCTGATTGTCTCATCAGCTCTGACTGTCTCATCAGCACACTCAATGAGTGTCCACTACGTGCTCTGAGCTGGGCTACACTGCCCTGCCTGAGTTCACAGTCCTTTAGGGAAATGAGACAGATACCTCCTCATTAAGCAAGAAATTTCAATATGTCCTGATGAGTCTGACAACAGAGCAAATTTGAGGAGTTGTAAGAACCCACAGTAGAGTTCCACCTAGATGGGTGTTTGGGGATAGAAACCAAGAATGACTTTACAGCCTCCCCCCAACCAGGAGCTTGTGGTGGAAAGGAATGGACAATAGCTGCTTGAGGATTAAAAGTGCCTCAAAAGCACTTTTAGGATTCAGGCCTCAAAAGCAGCACAGCATAACTGACGAGGACAGCCCAGTGGGAAGAGCAAGGCCAAAGAAGGCAGCCTGGGCAGAAGCTTCCAGGGATGTGGTACCAGCTGAGTCCCCAAGAAGTTGAATAGCAATAGGGTATGAGTAAAAGATTTGGCATCAGCCAGGCCTGCATCCAAACTGTGGCTTGGCTATTTACTTAGTGTGTAGATAAGTTATGTGTCCTCTCTGAACCTGTTTCTTCATCTATGAAATGGGAATAATAATAGTGCAGGCTTCACTGGGTTGCTGAGAGGATTGAGTTAATACACACAAGTGCTTAAGACAGTGCCGATGAGTACTCAGTAAACATGAGCTGTTAGTGTAACTCCCCTGGGTGCCCAGAACAGCATTCTGAGCACGGTAGCTGGGGCAGGACATGGTGAGGGCACACAGACTTCCTGGCTGATTCCTTCAGCCACACTTTCTATTTCATAGGCACATTCGATGAGGTATGGCACTGGACTGGTTGCATCTCTGGTTTCTAATCCTTCCAAAAACTCAGGAATTACTTGTCCTTTTTACAGCAGGGAGCCTGAAGATCAGCTGGGTCTCCAACAAGGCTCTGCGAAGCAATCAGATTCCCTTAATCCTGCTGGCGTGACGATGAGGGTGAAATAGGCAGGTCAGGGACATGAATGAGGGTAAAGGGGGTGCTGCTGAAGCTGCCTGCTGGGCTCTGCCAGAGAAACCCAAACCAGGCAGTGTCCAAGACCCTGCAATTTGGTCCTCCAGTCCCTGGTGCATGATTCTAATCTCACCTTCAACAAAGCCACACACTCACCAGCCCTAGATATGGTGGGCACTCTCTGCTGCAGTCAGCTCATTTTTTAAAAACCATAAACCCTCAGCTTGATTGCAAATGGAAATTCAAATTCATATACACACTGGTGACTGAGTAGTGAAATGCCTTTCCTTAGCTCAGGGTTGGAGGAGAGTGGTATGCCAAGGGCTTATTGTTGCATTGGTTCTAGGATCTAGAGAGCTGTCACCAAACGGTGATACTTAGTTGTGGGGAAAAGGAACAGGGGACCAAGTGTCTATGTCATCTTATTACCTCTGCAAACCAGCTGGCTTCCTTGACCCCTGATTTAGTCTTATCAGTCCCTGGAAAACTGTCCAAGGAAAAAAAAACTGTACAAATCATCTGACTGAACAGCCATACATCAAGCACCAATTCTATGCCAGAACCTGAGCTGGATAAGGGGATACCAAGAGAAATAAAGCACCGTCCCCACCTTCAGTAAGCTCACAGTTTAATATATAAAGCAGACAAATAAATGCTTTTTAATACAACTCAGTTTGCACTATAATAGAATATTGAGTACAGTCAGTGCTCTAGTCTACAAGAGGCTGACTAAAAGCAAGTACTCAGACAACATACAAAGCAGGGGAAATTTTTTTAATTTGGCATTTGATTTTTTTTTTTAAGCTGTGACGTGGTTGGCATGGGAAAAATCAGAACTTTGTCAGAATTCCGTCTACTTATAGTTTAATATTGCTTTTTTTAAATTAGTAAGGGAGTGGAAGGCAAGATAGCTTTTTCAATGTTCAGAGCTTCTCAAGGAAAGTAGCTAGGTTTGAGAATGACAGAGGATATGAAACTGACAGAATTTGATGGCCACACGATAACGAAGGAGTTGAGGATAATCCTAAGGTTTCTGGGCTCCATAACTGGGAGGCTACAGGAACCACCAGCTCACACAGGAAATACTGGAGGCTTAAGAAAGAAGCTAATAAGATTGCTTCGGAAGAGAAACATGTAAGTGAAGATGTCCAAGAATCAGCTGGATATATGGGTTACCTAGACCCAGAGTTCCCGTGGACCAGGAAGTCAATAGATGAATATCAGGAGAGACGTCTTGGCAGAAGAGATCTGTCTGGAAGCTTCAGAGTGTGGTAGTGGAAGGGTTGGGCAAGGATGAGCTCACCCAGGCAGTGGTGAAAAGGAATGGGAAAAAGTACAAAGAATTAGATGCTGCAGGACACCATATTTCAGGGAGGGGAATAAGTGAGTATTAGAGACTGAGAAGGAACACACAAGAGACAGGAGAAAAAATCAGTAAGACACAGTGTCCCAGAAGCCCAAGGAAGAGAAATTCATCCAAAGTGGCCACAGCCACAGAGAGATAAAGGAAAATAAAGACAAAGTACAATGTATTTGGCAATTGAGGTGGTCATTGGTGCTGTCTTCTAGAGTGTTCCAGTGTCATCTTGGAGACAGAGGCTGAAGTAAGGAGTGACTGGTAGTAGAGAAAAGTGACATGAAGACCCCTTTGAAGAGAAATGACTGTAAAAGACAAAGAGAGATGGGACAGTGGCTTAGACAGGTCAATAGGGCCAAGAAGTCTCCTTGGTTTGTTTTATGTTAAAGATGAGCCTGTTTACAGGTCAAAGGGAAACATGTTTTAAGAAGGGAGGGTGGCCAGGTGCGGTGGCTCACGCCTGTAATTGCAGCATTTTGGTGGGCAGATCATGAGGTCAAGAGTTCAAGACCAGCCTGACCAACATGAAGAAACCCCCGTCTCTACTAAAAATACAAAATTAGCTGGGCGTGGTAGCCTGCACCTGTAATCACAGCTACTCCGGAGGCTGAGGCAGGAGAATCACTTGAACCCAGGAGGCAGAGGTTATGGCGAGCCAAGATTGCACCATTGCACTCCAGCCTGGGCCACAAGAATGAAACTCCCTCTCAAAAAAAAAAAAAAGAAAGAAAAAGAAAAAAAAGGAAAAAAAAGGAGGGCGATTGATGGGGAGAGCAGGTAACTGGTGGGAAGTCACCAGGGAGGCTGGGGGAGGGGGAGTACAAGGCAAGACAGGGACTAAAGGGGTGGAGGGGAGAAGGTATGGTTGGGTAAGGAGACTCCCCTTTTTCAAATCGTTTAATTTATACGGTGATCTGTATAAATAGTGGGTAAGAAGACTCCCGTTTTTCAAATCATTTTATTTATACAGTGATATTTATCCAGTGACCACTGAGCCGAGGAAGGGAGACGGTTCAGTCCTGAGCTTCTTTTAAATTCAACAGTGTGAACTGAACACAAAATGAATGTGTTTCCCCTTCTAATGTACCAAATCCTGCCGATCTTCTGTCACCAAGTTCATTTCCAAATCTCTGCTGCCTGCAAGGCCAAACAGCCCATCTAAATGCAGGAAAAGCTTAAAAAGAAATGTACTGGGCTGGGCGCGGTGGCTCACATCTGTAATCCCAGCACTTTGGGAGGCTGAGGCAGGCGGATCACCTGAGGTCAGAAGCTCGAGACCAGCCTGGCCAACATGGTGAAACCCAGTTTCTCCTAAAAATACAAGAGTTAACCGGGCGTGGTGACGGTCGCCTGTAATCCCACCTACTCGGGAGACTGAGGCAGGAGAAACGCTTGAACCCAGGAGGCGGAGGTTGCAGTGAGCTGAGACCGTGCCATTGCACTCCAGCCTGGGCGACAAAAGCAAAACTCCATCTTAAAAAATAAAAATAAAAAAAGAAAGAGAAGAAAAGAAATGTGCTGGAAGCTTGCAAGCCAGAGCAGGGCCTGCCAGAGAGGAACTACCCCAAGCCATGAACATAAGGTCCCCTCCCCTCAACTTCTCTACTGACCAAGGAGCTGCGAGCAAATGGATCTCTACAGGGCAGGATTCCAGCACCGCTGAGGAGTGCAAGCGCCAGTGAGTCGGCCTTTTTCTCTCCCCTAGGGGCAGGATATGCCCAAGGGCCAGGGACAAATCTAGCCAGAAAAACGATTCAGTCCGATGCCGAGACATTCTCCAATCAGCTAAGCCAGACACCGGCCTCGCCTCGACAAACGTCCGGGAGGCCTGGCGGGAGGTAGCAGCAATCCCCCCACTGCCCATGTGGCAAGTCTGGGTGACCAGCAGCGTCGGTATGGACAGCCTCCCAGTGGGTGTGGGTGTGCGAGAGGCCAGAGCGCCCAGGCGCGCGCACCGCGGGCGCCCCTCTCTGGGTGTCGGTGGCTATGACTCTTAGCAGAACCCGAGAAAGTCCCGTCAGCTAGGAATGAGAGAGCCAGAGCTGGCTCGGGGCGCCCTCCCTGACCAAGAACCCCAACACGCCGCGGTTAAGCGGTGGGCGACACGGTCTGCGAGGACAGACTCACAAGATGCTGGAGGCCAGAGTGGACCAGAGAGCTCGCCACTCACTGACCTGCCAGAGGAGAGGCGCACTTCCCCGAGAAGGGGAACTGGGGTGGTCCAGGCCAAGCCTTCAGAGGTTCAATCGGTGGTTTCAAAACAAAACAAAAACAAAAACAAAAGAAAACACGGCTCCAGGTCGAAGGTGCCCTAGGTCCAGGCCTGGGCAGCAGGTGTTTCGGTTTCTCCCACAGTGGGTGTCAGCCTCCAGGGCTAAATGAAAATGCGGTTCCAGGCATCCGGGTTTGGACCCGTCTCCACCCGGGCACACGGAACTTTCTAGGTTGTGGCTAGAACTGAGCTTCGGAGGGGTGCTGTGGGTAAAGTGGGAGAGGACTAGTCGCGGCCAGTAGCCTCCACAGGGGACCCGGTTCCCTCGAAGGTTCGCGTACCTCCCCCGCGCGCTGCAAGCTGCAGCCAGTCACCCGCGAAGTTCCGGGACTCTCCGCACTCGCTAGGTCTGCCCCCTCCCGGACTCGGTCGTCGGGAGCTGGTCCAGCCGCCCGTGCCGCCGCTGCCGCTGCCCCTGCCGCTGCCGCAGCCCAGGCGCTCGGCTGCAGCAGGGCGCGGGAAAGGGCACTTTGGCGCGGAGTGAGAACCGAGGGGAATGTGGCAGCGCGAAGCCTGGCGGCGACACTCCCTCCCCCGCCCCCGGCTACAACCCCCACCCCCTCCTTCCAGTCCTTCAACACCCTCCAGCCCCCACCTGAGCCCTCCTGCAAGGAACGCGCCGGACCCCCACCGTGGGCACGCGCCCACCTGAACCGCCTCCTAGCTCCGAGGGAGGGGTAGCATTTGGGGAGGGGGGTGGCGGCCGCAGTCTCCAGGCGGCTCTAGAGGGGGCACCGGTTTCAACTGGAGAAAATGGGCGGGGGCAGGGAAGGGCAGACCTTGTAGATGCGGAAATGGGGAGGGGGTGCACGGTTCCTCTGCAGCCCCCAGGACCAGCGTGCCTGGCAGAATCGGGAGCCGGGGGAGTAGGGCTCCGGGAAAGTTTATCGGAAAAAAAGCCTAGCACCTTGGGGGCTGGGAGGTTGGAGAAACTGAAGCCACAGACCAGGTGCCCCGCAACCCCGGGCGGGGATGTCTGTCTACCAGGCCCCCACACCGGCCGCATCCGGCCAAGTTGCGGCTGGGGTTGGGGCAGCAATGAGGGTGAGGGTGGAGGTGAGGACGTGGCTGAGGGTGGGGTGGGAGACTGAAGCAGGCGATAAGAATGAGAGTAGGCAATTGGGAGGGTGGGAGATTCTGGCAGGGATAGAGGCGGGGGGAGGGACTGGGACCGGGTCAGGATGGGTGGGCTCGGGGCTCGGGTGGGGCGCGCGGCGGCCGCTGGCTCCTCGGCGCGGCTGGACTCACCCGCGGCGGCCGAGACGCTGAGCAGCCCCCAGCCCAGCAGCAGCAGCAGAGGCGGCGGCGTTGGCGGCGGCGGGCGGCCCCAGCGGCTCCCGGCGCCCGGCACGAGCGCCGAAATCCCGGCTTCGCCGCGAGCCCTCCCCGCGGGGCAGCCGCAGCGCCCCAGCTCCAGTCCCCGCGAGCGCGGCATGGCGCGGCCGGCAGCGCCGAGGGAGAGGCTCCGCTCGCCGCCGAGGAGAAAGGAGGTCAGGAGAGCTCTGGAGCTTTTTTCTGCTCGGAAAAAATCCCGGTACGCGGGAGCCCTGAGCTTCTGCGGCTGGAATGAACCAAGTGTCCGCCCGGCCGGGGAGAGGCGCGCTGCGCTCTCGGAAATGACTCGCTCCAATCCCGCTTCGCGGGGTTCGCGCCGGGGGGCGGGGGGGTGAATTATCCCCGGATTAATCACTCCGGAGCCGCTTCTCAGCCGCTCCAAATGCTGGGGGTGGAGGCGCAGCTAAGGAAAAAATATTGGGGGGCGGGGGTTCCTCTTCAGCGCCACCTCCACCTCCAGATAAACCACAAATTACATCTAAAGGGTTGTTTATCCTTGTTTGTTTTGCAATTGACCAGTTTCTTTTAAGTTCAGTCCTCCCGTTTTCATTTATAAGATCACCCATTAATACATCCCCCTCTCCACACACACACACAGTGACAGACACACGCACTCACGCACACAGGCACATACACACACGCCTCTTCCACGTTTGGAAATTGGAATCCTGTCTGGGAAAAGGTAACCAAAGAAGGACGCGGTTCCCCAAGTCTTGGTTCTTAAGAGCTGATCTTGGCTGGTGGCTTTGAACTTGCAATCTGGGGCCGGGGGCGATGCTTATGAGCCTCTTTCACAATAGCCTTCTGCCCCATCCCGGGAGAGGTGCGTGTGTGCGTAGACGGACGCAGGGTTAAGAATTGGAGGGTGGTGGAGCGGGGTTGTGTGTGGGGGGGAGAGAGGGGACCTGTTCATTTGACCTAGTGCGGTCCCACTCCTACCCTAAGACAAAAACCTCAGGATGGCAGAGGCAGTCCCTGTGTGCACGGGAGTTGGGGGTGGGGAGTGAGATTGGTGGAAGGACGGTGCGAGAGTTACTAGTACAATTTATCCCCAAATTTAAATAATCGTACCCTATTTCTTCCTCTCCCCCTCCTCCTCCCAGCCAAGGCCCCAAACCAAGAGAGTTCTTCCCAAGGGCGTGAGCCGCTCCCCAGCCTTCCCCAGTAGCGGCGGCTTCCAGGCCCTAAGGGCTCAGCGTCGGTCCCCACCCCATCCCCCACCCGACTCGGTCGCCGTCTCTGTCTGTCTACTCCAGGCTTCTCCCCAGTCACGATGGCTCTTTCGCTGTCTACGCCAAACTCTCGGTGAGAGGGAAGAGACGCTTCATGGAGGGAGGCTGGAGGAAACTGGGAGGGGCAAGACCCGGAGAGGAGGCTCCTGCTGGCGCGTGCAGTGGAAAGGCACCTGCGATGGGCGCCCCCACCCGCTTTGTCGACGCACCCCAGAGAAGCTGTGCTCCGGGCTTAGGCGCAGCCCTTTTTGGCCAAAACGGAGCGTTGGCGTCTGTGTGGCCAAGGGGGCAATGGCCGGCGGGCGGTGGGGCCTGAGAATTTCCGGGGAAGCGTGTGGAGAGGGACTATAGGGATGGCGACCCAGGCTGGGGGTGGTTGGCGACCCAAGTTCGCCGGCTGTCAGCGTGGCCAGGAATTTCCATCCGAGGAAGGGTGTGAAGAGGGGCTGTGGAGTTGATATGAACTGGTGGGCGGGGGCAGGGCTGGAGGAGTGGAGGCTTGTCCCTACTCCCCATGAAAAACTTCCTCCCCAGAACCACGCTTTCGCAGCCTCCTAGATGCCACGCTTCCTCTCTCCCCCCTACCCCAAGTTGTTCCGGTTTCCCTGCATGAGCTCATCCCACAGCTGGGGAGCCAGCCCGGTGGCCCTGGGCGGGCGAACCTCCTCAGAATCGCCGGCCCGGTCCCCACCCCCAACACGCTTGCTTGCCCGCCCCTCCTGACGCCGCCTTGCTGGGTGCCAAGAACCAACCGAAGCAGCCAGAACTCCTCAGTGAAAGGCCTGCTTTATGTCCCTGGGGCAGCGGGGAGGGGGCTTCTCCCTTCCCATTGTCCAGACTCAGCCCCCGAAAGAGAGGGCTCAGCCTTCCCACCAGCCCTGGAGAGGAGGAAGGGACTGACTACGCTGGGAGTGAGTGCTGGTGGTGGCCTTGGGGGCTGTTAGCTGCGCTTGCCTGGGGGTGGGCTCCTGGCTTCTAAACTCCGACTTTACCCCTCTCTTGGAGGCGGGGTTCTCCTCCAGAGAAAGGAACTGGCAGAGATGCCCAGGCCTCCCGTGAAGCCCACAGCTGGGCAGAAGAGAGTCTGGGCTGCTCTGTAATTCTAGGGCTGCAGGCCAATGGGCTTTCTCTTACCCTCTTCTCAGCTCCAGAACTTTGCTCTGTGGCTACAACAGGCAAATGAGATTTACCCCCAAAACCTTCCCAGGCAAAAGGAGTGTTTGTCATCCTTCTCCCTGGATGCTGTGGAGGGCAGGGGCACCTATTTTATCCCTGTAAAAGGCCCACTTACTCACATTCTCTGCCATTCCTGCTCTCTGATCTATTTGGGTCCACCTGCATTTACCTCCGGTGCTCTGGGGCCCTGAGACAGGCTGTGCTGTGGGGCCATGCAGAGATGCACAGCGTGTGGTCCTCCTTTGGGAGGATGCAGGCCAGAGGTGGAAACCCACACATAACTGATGTAACTGATACCATCAGACAGCGATAATCACCATTACTGAAGAACTGGCATGCTACCGAGAGGCATGTCAAGACAGTGAGCTTTTCTTGGACTTGGGGGATCAGAAGGCTAATTTAAGAAGGAAAGTAGGATTTGGGCTGGAACCTGAGACATGGATAAAGACCTTAAAAGGGCGAAGATTCATTTACTCTACAAATATTTATTGAGCATCATTATGTGTCCAGGTGCTGTGCTAGACAATGAGTATACACCTAGTGAACAGTCCCTGACTTGATGAATGCAGGAAATATGTACACAAATACACATAAAGTTACTAATTAAGGATGCTACAAAAGGAAAGTTTATGGTGCTAGAAGAAACAATACAGGGACGTGCTTTAAAGAGACGGTCTCGGAAGGCCTCTCTGAGATGGCAATGGTGGAAAGGTGGGATCTAAAATTAAGCAAGATGCTCAGGAAGCTGAAGCCAGAGGATCATTTGAGCCCAGCTGTTCAAGGCTGCGGTGAGCCATGATCGCACCACAGCACTCCAGCCTGGGTGTCAGAGCCAGACTCTGTCTATTAATTAATTAAGTAATGTAATAATAGAATTAAGAAAGACAGCCATGCAAAGTTGGGGAAAGAGCTTTTGGTATAGTGAGCACAGGCAAGGCTGTAAAAAGGGAAGCAGGCCAGGAGGAGGAAGATGGGGCTGGATCGAGGTAAGCAATGGGAGATGGGGAGTGGGGCAGATCACATAGATGGCGAGGAGTTTGCATTTTATTCTTAGCCAGTGAGAAATAGAAGGTGTATTAATTTGCTAGGGCCACAACAAAGTACCGTAGACCCTGTGACTTAAACAACAGAAATGTATTGCCTCACAATTCCGGAGGCTGGAAGTCCAAGATCAAGGTGTCAACACGGTTGGTTCCCTCTGAGGCTTCTATCTCTGGCTTGTAGATGTCTGCCTTCTTCTCCCTGTGTCCTCACATGTGTTCCCACGGTACATATCTGTGTCCAAACTTCTTCTAATAAGGACACCAGTCATACTGGATTCAGGCCCAACCCAATGACCTCATTTTAACTTAATTGACTTTTTAAAGACTCTAACTCCAAATAAGGTCACATCCTGAAGTACTAGGGATTAGGACTTCAACCCATGAATTTGAGTGGGGGGCACACAATTCATCCTATAACAGGAGGAGATGACTTTTCAGATGGAGGGAGGAGAGAGATTCTTGACAGTCAGAAAATATATGTAAAGAGATATCTGTTTACATTTATTTTCTGTGTACAGCATGGCTCCTTTAGCGAAAAGTAGACAGCTCTGAATACAAAAGGCAGGTTTTCATTTCTGGGAAAGAGAAGCCAAGTTATGTGGCCTGACATATACTCTAGCTTCTCTGTGAGGAAAGGGTAAGAAGGGAAAGGGTACCACTTGGAAGACTAGTGCGATGGTCTGAGTGAGGAAACATGGGGGCAAAGGCAGAGATGGGGACCCTGGAAACATCTGCAGGGCAATGGAGAGGCAGGAGTCAGACACAACAGCCCACTCCCATCTAGCCTAGGAGAGTGTGGGTCTCAGCCCAGCCCCCAGTGCTGGCTCCCTGCCTCCCCCTCCCATTCTCCCTATGAACAACAGGCAGCCGTGGGTTGAGGTGTCTTTACAGTATCACATTGCAAAAAAGCCCAATGCAGTCTAGTGACTAGCCAAGATAAGCCTAATATCCACATAAAATCAGAGTTTGATTTAGAAAGAATACAAAGCCTGATGCTCTGGAGAACTCTGCCTCATTCAAGGAGGAGCTGTAGACCTGATGCCCTGAAATTTTCATTCTGACCCAGGAAAAGATCAAAAAAGCCTTCTGAAGCCAAAGGAGAGAGAGTGAGCAAATGGGAGGTTCTAGCAATGTGAGGGCAGAAACAGAGGCCAAGGGGCAGGCAGGGCTGCAGAGAAGGGCTACAGGACAAAGATGGGCTCAGAGGAAAAGCTTGGGATCCCAACTGGGGCACACTTTTAAAATCATGAGCATGATCAGGCCAAAGCAAGTATCTCCCAAGGGTGAGGCTATCGCCATAGAGGTGGCAGTGATCTGCTGCCCAAGGAGTGGCAACAGAGGGGCTTCATGAGGGAAAAGCCCAGACCACACCAAGGTGAGGCTATGGGCTTCTGAAACGAGGAGGGAGAAGTGAGAAGGGGCCCACAGCCCAGGCCGTTCCTCTAGTGCTACCACGTGCTGCGGTCACCGAATTCTGACATTCTTGGAGAAAAGTCTTCGTTTGTGTATAAGGGAAAACAGCTCATGCCAGTGACAAAACAGAGTGTTAAGCCATTGAAATATTGGAATTTGTTCCAGCAGCTAGCAATTCTCTTATACAGGCTTCCTCATTTTTTGCGTAGTATCCTGTGTAGTCATTCACTTACTCTTCACTTACTCTTTCATTCATTTGTTCATGCCACACTGAGCTGCATGTCAGAGTCTGTGCTAGGTGCTGAGGAAACAAACATAAAGAAGAATAAGACATTCCCGTGGCCCCTGTCCTCAGGGGGTTGATAGTTTATTGAGAAGAGAATTAAATAGCAAAGCATGATTGATTACTCCAGAAGAGATATAGCGTGTGATGGAAACAAGAAGGGCTCCTAGCTCAGCCTACTGGAAGGGCAGGTGAGAACCAGCACTTTCCAGGAAGAAAGCACAGAGTGGACCAGCTCAGGGAGGGAGGACACAGTGTGTAAATCTGCAGCACTCACAGGGTACCAAGGAAGGGTGTGGGGGTGGAAATAGACCTCTCTTCTGACTCAACAGTCTCTCCATAATTGCTGGTTTTCTTATTTGTCCCTGCTGATGGGTGGGCAAATCCTAGGATGGAAACCTCTTTTCTCCCAAGTCCCAGGGTCTGTATTGTATCTGATATTCTCTCTCCCCAGATGTCTCATAAGAGCCCCACCCCACCACTTCCTCCACAGCCTGCTCAGACCTGGGCTTATTCAATTCTAATTCTCCACCCAGCCTGCCTCTCTGCACAGCTCCCCAATTCAGGAAACAGTTTCCACATTCACCCAGATCCTGAGCCAGAAACCTATTTATCCTGGACTCCCATCTTGCCCAGTCCCCACATCAAGCCATCATGGAGCCCTCCAGATTCTGCCTCCTAGATACCTCCCAGATTCTAACCAGAGTCCACAATGGCTGTGTTTCAGGTTACTTACAACTGAGTAACAGATGCCCATCTCTGCTCTAGCCCTATTCAATGCATCTTCCTCTCTGCCACCAGCTATCTTTTTAAAACACTCACCTGATTTCACAGCTCCTCTGTCTTCTCCGGACTTTCCCCCATGGCCTGCAGAGTAAAATCCAAGCTCCCTGCTAGACCCTCCCTACAAGAGCCTCCATCATCTGTCCCTGCCAGCTCCTCTAGCCTCAGATCTCCCTCCTCCCAAATCCCAAGCTCTAGCCATTCTGACACCCTTGCACTCTTGCAATCCGCCATGCTTTCTCTCTCCTTTCCCCTGAGTCCTTCTGTGTTTTGTTCTCTTTGCCTAGAAAGCTCCCCTCCTCCTTCTGTGACTAGCCTTCTCCTATTTGCCCTTCAAAATTCAGTCCAGGTTGACAGTTCTTACCAGCAGTATTTGTCAGTGCCATTCAGAGTGCCTGGTACATGGTGGACATTCGGGGGATTTTTGCTGAATGAATGGATAAAGAGATGGATGGGTGGATGGATGAATGGATGGTTAAGTAGGTGCTCAGTAATGTTTGTGGAATGGACCCAAAGGTGTCTCTTCTAGACTTCATTATTTGAGTTCCTTAAAGAAATGCCTTCACTGAGTTATGATTTAACGTTACGCTGTCTTCAGAGAACCCTGATGTGAGAAACTGACGAACCTAACAGCATCTCTGTCTTTTATGAAAACAGAATTGCGTATATTGCCCACTATGTCACTCAGTGTCCTTTATACAAGGACTCATGATAAATTCATGCTTGGGGTTATTTCCTGGAAACATTTTGTCTCTGCAGATGAAGATGTGTATTTTCTGCTGTCAGAAAATAAAAACTCTGCCACCTGACGTGTTTCCATTTTTGCTTTAGCTGACAAATAAGGATACCCAGTTTTATTGCCTTATTACCTCCATGCGGCCAGACCAATTCAGGTGCTGGAAAGTAGCAACTGTTTCTGCTTTTCTTTAGATGGAGTCAGTTCTTCCTTTATTCTTTGATGGTGTAGTTTGTACTTTTTAATCTGAAAGGCTGCCTCAAATCATCTCAGCAGTAAGGTAGAAGAAGTCTTAAGTGAATGCATTTTAGTGACCAATGTCCCAACATGGAAGCTATGGAAGGAAGGGCACAATACAAAGCTTCTCGCTGAAGGGTTTCCCATAAAGGGCCTCGCCAGGAATCCTAGGTGTACCTATCACTACTGGGGTCTGGCAGAAAGACCAAAGCAGGAAGAAAGCCAGCTGAATTCTGACTTTGTTGCTACCTCACTGCACCACTACTGCCACCACCATATTCTTTTCTTCTGTCATCTATGACCTTCTTTTTCCCTAACTTTAAGTGCAGATCTCGTAGGCTGCCATTTTTACATTGGTAGGCTGTCAATAATAATAGTTAGTGATAATCATAATTATACATTTCTTTTTATTAAGAGCTTACCATAAGCCAGGCACCATGTTGAGAAGTTCACATGCATTTCCATATTTAAGCCTTCTCCCTACCCCAAACCTATTGTTTTTACCACTTTGCAGATGAAGATACCTCAGAGAAGTTCAGCATATACAAAGCCACCTTTATCAAGTAGTAGAGCAGGAATTCCAATTCAAGTGTGTCAGCTGCCACCACCCAAGCTCTTAACTGCCTCCTCTCCTGTGGGCCAGGAATGAGGCAATAATAAGGGATACACCCCCAAGAAATGGCAGAGATCACTGATGGTGTTGCCAGGAGAGAGAAGCCACAGAGTCACAGCTTTGCTTACAGAATATTCAAGGTTCCTTTTCAAAGTCCTAGAAATGGCTAGCTGCTCTGCAGCCCTGTCCTGTTGCTGAGACAACATGAGGAGGAGGCCCATTCTTATGAAACATGGCTGCAACCTCCCCTTCCTTTAGCTCTGATGGCTAAATCCCCAAGATATTTGCCTGGGATACCCCATGCATGGATCCTGCCTCTGGCAGTTTGACCCATTGAACCTTATTCGCATGGGAATGGGGGTCCCTCTGGATTTTAGGGGACCTACAAAAACCTTTGAGTCCTAAACATTTTATGATTAGTCCCACAATACAAAGAAGAAAACTGCCACATGGAAATCAGCAAATATTTAATGAAATGCAGAGTATAACGTTATGTCAACTTCATTAACTGTTGGATTTAGTAGTCATAAAAATTTCATTGCATTTGGTAACAATTTGTAGGTTGGAGTTTTCTCACTGCACAAGATTTCTCGAGTAGGCACTAAGATTGGTGAGAAATCACAGCCCATCACAAATTAAATAAATTACTCATGGCCAAAAACTTTCAAAAGCAAAATGGCAAAAATCCTTTCAATTTTCTTCTATAGCCAAAAAGTTATTTTTACGGTGAGAGGTGGGTGTGTTTAAAATATGTTAGATGAGGAACCTAAAAGGACCTACAAGAGTAAGCAGCGTTAGGGGCTATATGATGATTGTGAAAGAGCCTAGGACATTCCCATGTTCCTGAGTTTTCCAGCCAAGCCATGTTTGTGTCAGAGATGAAAGCCAGGTGACAAGAGGCTTTGACTGGATGGGAGGTAAGGAGAATTGCCCCTTCCTTAGGCCTTCCTGGTTCCGCAGAGAAAAGTTAAGAATCCCAGAATTCTAAATAATGATAGCCAACATTCATTGGATACATACATTAGCCAAGCTATTATAAGCACTTTACATGTATTATTTCATTATCATAAAACAAATCTATGAGGTCGGTATTTTATTGTCTCTGTTTCATAGATGAGCAAATGGAGACATTGAGGTTAAACCAACCTGCCCAGGGTAATGTAGCTAGTCAGGGGGAGTTCAAGAAGTTTTCCAAGCTAAAAATAATTCACAGATGAAATGGTGTCCATGACCATTAAATGCTTCACTTCAAACTCTAAAAAAGACAGAGACCAAGCTCGTCTTCTTCATTGCCTTATCTTCAGCACCTCAAACAGTGCTGGGCATAGACACATGTGTTGGAGGAACATAACTCCATGTTGGGTGGAAACTGGAATAAGTCAGTTTATATCACACTGCTCTGCACCAGACAGTTATGGAATGCTTTACCCCTGCCTCCTTCACTAGGTGATTCTGTCTAGGTAGACATCCTTTTCGTCATCTCTAATCCCTGTGTCTTGCACAATTTTGACCCATGATGGGTGCTAAAAACTGAACAAAACCTGGAAAGGAGTAAGTGATTATGTGAATTCATCTCTCCATCACAGAACAACTTCCCCAGTACAACAAAATTCTCCCTCCCTACACAAAACACCAAATCTGCTATTCAGAAACTCCAAAGGCATGCATTTCAGTGTAATCAACAAGCAAACGACTATACACGTTTATCTGCCAGTTATTGTTCGAGGGACTTTCCATGTGTTAAGCAATTGGTGAGTAACAGAATATCCATAGTAATTCTACAAAGCGAGTATTCTTTATTATCATCCCATTTTACAGACTAGGAAATCAAGTGTTATGGGCTGAATTATATGCTGCAATCCTAAACCCAAGTACCTCAGAATGTGACTGTATTTGGCGATAAGTCCTTTAAAGAGGTAGTTAAGAATAAAAAAACAACAACAGAAAAAAAGCCATTAGGGTGTATCCTAATCTAACGTGACTGGTGTCTTTTAAAGGAGCCATTAGGATGGGGACAGATATACAGGGAAGACCATGTGAGGACATAGGGAGAAGACAGCCAACTGCAAGCCAGGGAGAGAGACCTCAGAATGAAACTAACCATGCCAACATCTTGATCTTGGCCTTCTAGCCTCTAGAATGGCAAGGAAATAAAGTTCTGTTGTTTAAGCCACACAGTCTGTGGACTTCCTTATGGCAGCCTTCCCAACCAATACACCAAGGCACAGAGGAACTTGCCTAAGCCTACATTGCCAGAAAACGTGAACTCAGAATCTGAACCCAGGGACTCTGGTTCCCGAGTATATGTATTTAATGATAGGAAATGTTCTCTATGCTGTCCAATATGGTAGCCACTAGCCGTATGTGGCTCCTGAGCACGTAATATGTGGCTAATGCAAATGAGGAGTTGAGTTTTTCATTTAATTTATATTAAAATGAAATTAAAATTAAAACAACCCCATGTGGCTAGTGGCTACCATATGGACATAGCTTTATGCTATTTCTAAGTACATCACTTACGATTTCTGCAGAATTTTCTAGAAATCTCATCTGTGCGCTCTAAAAACATGCTCTATCTTTGTTCCCTATCCCTGCTGTATTCGATTTTTTTTTTTTTTTTCAGTCCTTTCTGATTTAGCCCCTGTTGCCTGGTCTCCTGCTGAGGGGGAGAGGGAACAGGAAGAGAGAGTGAGCTGGCTAACTTTCCAGAATCCTGGGGCCTGGGCAGTGCAGGGTCGTTGGCTCTGCTCTAAGCTTAGGTGTTAGCCAACCAAATGCCAAGCAGCACAAACACTGAGTGACATTTTCAGAACTATTAATATTTCATCAGAAATGATCACTTTTCCTTTAAATACACTATTTTAAAAGGTTTTCTACATTCTTAACTATAATTTTATTCGGTCGAGGCCCTCGGAATTTTCCCCAAAGGAACACATCTTCAATTTTGTAATGAAAATCAGAGGAGAATGAAGCTCAGATTTCAAAATTTAGAGTCAACATTTCCAGGAACTCAGCCCCTCTGTAAAGAGCAAGGTTGTGTATTGGGCACCTACTATATAACAGGCACTTTACATACAGTATACCATTAATTTATCCAACACATTTTTTGGGTGCTTACTATATGCCAGAAACATGATCCTCATAATTTATGAACACCATTTTACAGAAAAGGAATTCCTCTCATCCTTCTCAAATTTACCTCCTCAAAGAGGTGGGCCTGGACCACCATGGAATGTTGCCTCCCCTCTTCTCCCCAGTGCCTCACTTTGTTATTGGGTTGGTGCAAAAGCAATTGTAGTTTTTGCCATTGCAAGTGATGGCAAAAACGGCAGTTACTTTTGCACCAACCTAATAGTTATTTTCCGTCAGAGCCCCACTGCATCTGTAATTATTGCTGATTTACTCGCTTGGCTAGTTTGCATTGATCTTTCCTCACTAGTATACAGGCTCCATGAGAGCAGGGACCATGCCACTTTTGCCCACCCTTATGCTTCTTCAGTGCCCAGCAACTCATCAGGCACAAAGGAGGGGTTGCATCAGTACTGGGGGAATTATGAATGGGGATAGGAGAAGTTCAGAAAGTTCTTAGGGTGACACAGCGGGGAAGTGAGTGTCAGGATTCAACCCAGCCCTGCATTTATAGACTGCCATCTTCTTCTATTTGTGTCCATTCTTCTTTCTTCCTTCTCCACCCTCTTGCTCTTCCTTTTCAGGAGTATTATTAAAGAAACAACCCCCTGACTCTTGGGACCAGAAAGTCTCCCTCAGCGGAGGTACTGTGTCAGTGCCCAATTGAATGAAGCCGCTTCAGTGAGGGTAGGGGCCTGTTGATCAGTAAACAGCTAACTTAGGCCTTCTCCCAGCACCTCGGACCTCCTAACCCTGCTCCTGCGCACCTCCTGAAGCAGTCTCAGTACTCAAGGGCTAGATCAGGCCTAGAGTCCTGGGGTCTGAATCTCAGCTCCCCTTTTCTTAGTGGGCCTTGGACACTATCATTTATGACTTTTGAGATTCGCTTTCCTCCCATTTAGAACGATAATAAAAAGTGGTACTAATTTCACGAGCTTTAATAGGATTGAATGTGAGCGCAGCGCTTGGCACAGGGCAAGCGCCCCATAAAATGGCAGTTAGGATTAAAATCGAGGATGAGGGGGGCCCCCAGGCAGGAGCTGAGGTTTGTGTGGAGCGGTGAAGTGGGGCGGCGGCGCGTTTGGCTTTGACTTCTGATCCCCGGAAGCGCTCTGGGATCCTTTGGGCCCCACCCCCACCCACCCCACCGGGGGGTCTTGGGCTCCGAACCCAGGGCGTCCCGCGCACCGAGCCGTTGCGTTTGAAACCCACAGAAAGAATTCCCCCGCTCGACGACGGCGAGGGTGTGGGAGCCATTGGCAGGGCAAATTGGTGGCAGCCACCCGGCCCAGCCTGCCTTGCCGAGTCAGCGCGCTCTTGAGCTGCTGGGCCCTTCCCGGTGCCCACCCCAAGGCGCGGCGCGGCCGGGGCAGGGGTCTGCTGGGGGCCGGGACTGAGGGCTGTGGGCCCATCCACACACACCGCGTCCCTTCTCTCCCGGGGCGGCAGAGCAGCAGCGGGAGACCGGGAGCAGGTGGGGTAGGGCGAGAGTAAAGCAAGAACTGGGCTGGCGGCGGGGACCGGGCCGTTGGCGCTGGCTCTGCGAGGGGCTCCCTGGGAACGCCCAGGCGAGCGTTTCCTGAGGGGCCCCGCCCCCCGGGTGCCTACCATGGTGTCAGGCTGGCACCCAGTTCTCCGCGTGTCTTAGCGGGCCAGCATGGGCTGAGCCCAGGCGCCGCAAGGTGTCACGGCGGCGTCGCAAGGGGGCAGTGCCAGGGACTGTGGGGAGAGCCAGCCCTCCCCCTCCAGCTGTTCCCAGATGTCATTCTGCCCGCCCAGGCGCCTGGTTCCTGAGCTCCGGGGCATTCCACTGTTCCTAAGCTACTGGTTTTTGTTGACTTTTAAATATTTTCTTCTAAGGGAGAGGGGGAGGGCGGCAAAAGTCAGGAAAGAGCAAACAAAAGCAAATCAAAATAAGCCCTCCCCTCCCCAAAAGAAAACTGTCCTCCACCCACCCCTCCCACACAAATCGAAGGCCTCTGAACCTAACCACCTTAAGGGAGCGACAGCCAGACAGAACTGACCCACTTCTGCCAAGACCCATCCTCATCTTCCTTTCTGGTGAATGAGGAGTGGTGGTGGATGTCTTCTAGCCCTGGGTGGACAGAGGGGCTTCCAGAAAGAGCGGAGGAGGATGGCCAGTGGGAATGGGTTTCCTTCATCCTTGGCCCTGGTGGCCAAGCGCCCCTGCGCCCTGGGCCCATTCCCCAGATACATCTGGATCCACCAGAACACACCCCAAGACAGCCTAGACAAGACTTGCCATGAAATCTGGAAGAGAGTTCAAGGCCTACCTGAAGCCTCACAGCCCTGGACCTCCATGGAGCAGCTCTCTGTCCCCGTGGCTGGAACTCTAAGAGGCAATGAGCTCAGCTTTCGAGAAGAGTGAGTACCCCCTTATTCCGTTGGCAGAAAGGGAGGAGGGAGGAGATGAAGTCTGACTTTCTAGGGGAATGTTCTGGCCCACCTTTGAGGCTGCTGAAACTCTAAAGGCTGTATATTGCCCCTTTCATGGTCCTTTGTCCAAGCGTTATAGAAGAGCTGACCAAGGTTCTGATGTTTCGTGGGTGAAGAGCCAGATTAGGGCTATATTCCAGGCTGCCTCTTCACTAGCCCGCTAAGCAGACATCTCTCATCCTAAACACATGTGAATCTGAGGTCCTTGAAAAACCACGCTAGCCAAGGCTAAGGGTTATATGGCTTGTGGCTTTCCCCAGAAGCAATTAGAAGATCCTTCCCCTCTCCCACCTAAAGGCTAGGCATTCACATGGATGAGACTGATGGTTTTAAATCACATCTGGAATTCCCTAATACAGGGAGCAGCTGTCCCATTCAGCCTCCACAGAAGCTGCTGCAAGAGCACACATCAAAATATTTACTGGGAAGGCACTGACATATTCAGAGGACATAATAGAAAATTAAAGTGCGGGAAGATGGCTGTAAATAGCCTGTTTCCTGGATGGGAAATCCTGTGTCTGGGAAACACAGAGCTAAGTGTTTCTCCATCAGGGCAAAGTTGGGCAGATATTGTTGGGGATGGATATTCGAAAGGAAAGGAAGGAGCAGAGAGGAAAAAGGGACCTCATTAGGAAAAGAAAGTAAATCTGCTGTGGTTATTAATACCACTGTTGAGCACTTATTTCACATTTTGCATCTTCAAAGTGGACTGTAAACTTAATTAATGCTCCCAGAGTCCCTATGAGGCAGGTGTTAGTGTCCCCATTTTACAGATGGATTAAGTGTTAATAATTAAGAGCTAATTAAAGACTAACCGATAATTAAGTGTTGCCTGCTCCAACACATGCTACAGCTCAGTTCAGAGATGTTCTGGAGTTGGGGAGCCATTCAGGCATTTATCAGCTGCCTCAGGTTTCAGGGATGCCAAAGCAAGAGCTAAGAAGCAACGCAAAGTGTAACTGACACCCACCTCTGCACTACCTACTGTCCCTCTGTGGGCTCATTTACTTACTGCAGATGAAGGTGGAAGGTACTCTGGCTAGTCCTGCCTCCCTGCCCTGTGCTCAGCACGACATGGCTGAGACAGGAATGGCCTATCTACAGCCAAAATCCTGCTGTCAGGCCCTTCAGTGGCACTGAGCCCTTCTCCCCTGCTCATTGCCATCTGCTCCGGGACAGGGCCTTGGCAGGAGGGCCCATGGGGCTGTGCTCAGCTCTCAGTGGCCAAGGAGCTGATTGTCCACTTCGTGGACCAAGGGTCAGTAGCAATTTCCAGTAGATGGCACCCTCTTTGCCAGGTCACACGGAGTTAATGGAGACAGACTCTACTTCCAGTCTGCACTTGGCTGAAAATTGAACTGGTGCACCTTTGGCCAGCTGCTTAACTCCATTTGGCCTTTATTTCCTCATTTGCAAATTGAGGATGATATGCACTGCCTTGTCCACCTCAGAGTTGATAATGAGGATCCGATGTGATGGGAGACAGGGAAATGAAAGATGCATTATACAAATCAGGCTGCCCTTAACATGTACTTCTTCAGGTTGAGATTTGTTGTTGTTGTTGTTGTTGATAGCTTCAATCTGGGGTTTCACACTATGCTCCATATACCTCAAGGTGCTTCAGGGGTACCATGGAGTCAAGTGGGCTGGTTGCTGGGCCTCAAAATCCATTTCAGCCAGAGCTGTTTAGCTTTTATCAGTTTTACTTACTGGAGTTCTGAGAAGGGCTGGATTTGAAAAATATGTTTCTGCTATTGAGAAAAGAGATAGGAAACCACTGACTTAGATGAATAAACGATATCCTAATTGTCAACAAAATAGAACACAATCAGCTATTCTTAAAATAAAGGCGGTGTGCTGGTGGAGTCAGAAAACTCTGGTTTCAGATTCCATTTTAGCCCCATGACATTTGAAGAATTTGTTACGGTTTAATTTATCTAAACTTTGGTTTCCTCATCTGCCAAATGAAGATTAATACTACACATTTTGTAGGGTTGTTGGAATGATTAAATGGGATATTTAAACATCTATGGTAATAATTCAGATTTGTAAAAATTCCCTGCAATTCAGATGTGATCATTTCTTTAAGCTCTACAATTATTGTATGAGGTAGGTACTCTTTTGAACTTTCCATCTCTTTTTACTTTTTATTATGCAGATTTTCAAACACGTAGAATAATATGGTGAATATCTATGTGTCTATCACTGAGTTTTGATAATTATCACATTGTGCCATTGTGGTTTCAATTGCTGCCTCCACCCCTCCATTTGTAAGTGAAATTCCTTTTACAGATAATGTGGTTGAGGTTTGGAGGGTTTAATTTCTTTGCCCAAGGTCCCACAGTTAGGAAGTGGTAGAGTTTCAGAAATGAAACCCAAGACCACCTTGGCCCTGAGGCAATAATGTCGGCTGTCCTCTCTTAGAATCTGAGGCATCTCTGAATAGTCAAAATATTTGGGAGTCCCATGTTCTGAATGATCACACACAGAGTGAAAAGCCAGAAAGCTGTTCTTATTGTTTCTAGAATGCCTTCTGGTGCACAAGACATCTCTCAGCTAGTCTTTCTGCTGCTTAATTTGTAGACCCGGTTTTGGTGGTGTTTTCTTTTATTGGGGTAGATAGGTAAGTGCATTCTAGAACTCTTTTTGGCCAGAATTTGTTTTTCTTGACTCTGTACCTATATATCATAGGAACCCAGATATTTCAAATTTGAAAGAGATTTTTGAGGTCATCTTCTGTTGATTGAATCCCCTCCTTAGTGTCTCTGCCAAATGGTGCGCTTGTACCACTTGTACAGTTTCTCAGATGGGAAGCTTACCATTTCCCTTTGCTGCCCCTTCCCTTGCTATGAACCCCCTCAAAATACCATTTGCTTTCTATCACTGAAATATGTCTCTATCAAACTAATTCCCATTGATCTGGATTCTGCCCTTAGTACTCCAAGCCAAAGCTATTTCCTTTTTCTTTCAATACCCCTTTAGACAGTGAAAGACAGCAAGACAGCAAGAACATTCCTTCCAGAATGTTTTTGTCTCTATAAGCTAATCACCTCTGGTTTTCTATGTTTCTCCCCACGTGCCAACTTGGTTAGTTTCCTGTCCACACAGTTGGTCCTTGTGGCAGTGTAACTTTGAAAGTCAAGTACAGTAATCTGGGGTGATCCAATCCATGTAGATTGGATCCTCCCTGTCTGCATTCCGGTTCCTGTTAACAACGGCCAATACTACACTCTTTTTCCCCAAGCCGACTTTCACTCTATGGACACATTTTGAATGTACTAATTCATTCACTCAATTATTGAGTTAACAAATATTTGTTAAACATCTACTATATGCTAGAACTGTGTGAAAAACTAGGGGGAATGGAGCTGTGAACTCCATTAATCTCTGTCTTCCTAGAGCTCACATTCCAGTACAGGAGAAAAAAGAAGCATGTAAATACAAAAACTGATAACTTCGGAATGTGAAGAGAATGGTATTCCAGGTGGAGGAAACCCATAAGAAACACATAAAAATAAACAAGATAATTTCGGTGACAAGTGTGATGATGGAAATAAAGCAGAGTGAAGTGATAGGAAGAGCTCCTTTAGGCCAGGTGTCAAGGAAGGCTTCTCTGAGGAGATGTGATTATCAGGGCTGAGACCTGGGTTCTAAGAAGGAGCCAGTCAAAGGAAATTCTGGGAAGAATGTCTGGACAAAATGAAGAGCAATGGTCAGGCGTGGTGGCTAAGGCCTGCAATTCCAACACTTTGGGAGGCTGAGGTGGGCAGAACGCTTGAGACCAGGAATTCGAGACCAGCCTGGGCAATGTGGCGAGACCTCATCTCTACAAAAAATACAAAAATTAGCTGGGCATGGTGGCACACACCTGTAGTTCTAGCTACTCAGGAGGGTGAGGCAGGAGGAACACTTGAGCTCAGGGAGGTCAAGGCTGCAATGAGCCAAGATTGCACTACTGCACTCCAGCCTGAGTGACAGAGTGAGACCCTGTCTCAAAACAAAGACAAAAGGATGAGCAAATGCAAAGACTGTGAGGTGGGAGTGAGCCTAGAGAGGGACGGTGAGACTAGAGAGTCAGGAGGGGTGGGGACATGGCCTCGGTATAAGTATAACAGAGACAGGCAGGCAAGGCCTCGGGAGGCCTGGAGGATCACTGCAGGGAGTTTGGATTTTATTCCACATGTTATGGAACACTTTTGCAGGTTTTTAGGAAGGGGTGTAACAAGAACATATTCACTAACGTTTGAATCTCTGTCCAACTTCTGTGTGGAGACGGTTTGTAAGTATGTGGGAGACGAAGTGGGAGGCCTCTGGGAAGATACTGTCAGAGTCCAGGGGAGGCCTAATGGTGGCAGTGGCTGGGTAGGAGTGACTGCAGTAGGGATGGAAAAAGTGGAGGATTCAATATGTGTCAATGTGTGTTTTAAGATGAGCCAATGGACCTACTAAGGATTTGGGTACACAAACAGAGACATTGAGGCTCACGCTCTGTTTCATGCACTAGTTCACTTGACAAACAAGGACGGCGGCATGCATCAGTATCAATGTGACTGGGATGTTGAGACCCAACACTGGGAAACTCAAGGTGGAGAGTGTAGGGCTTCAGTGGAAAGGATTCAGACCTGTGGCCCATGGGGTCTCTGAAATCATTCCCCAAATGCTGAGAGATGTGAGGATGTCTTTCAGGCAAAAGGATGTACAGAAGCTTTCCTCAGATTTTCAAAGAGGTATTGACCCCTCCAAGAGGAGAAAACACTTTGGAGTATTAGACTCCAAAGATCTCCAGAGCTAGTTTTTAGTCTAAGACATCAGCCTGAGTTCCATGTCTGAGTCTTGTCTTTATTACTCCCATCACCAAGTTTCAAGCTTTTAAAATAATAATGACAATAAAAGAGGCTATGTATTCCAAGCTTGAGCCCCTGGTTGGACAGTGTGCCATTTACAAAGGTGGGGAAAAAATGGGGAGCGACAGGTTTTGGGGGAGAAATCAATAGTTCTGTCTAGTGCTGATTTAACTCCAAAATCTAATTAGTCTTAAGTTTGGGCTTAGAGAATTGTGGCAAGCCACTTATTCAAGGATTACTTATTCATTCATTCCCCTAATCTCTAAAACTTCAAAGCCTCAGAATGAGGTCTTTGGATTTGCTGTTGACTCCATTGCCCTAACTACAGAATGACATTTGTTCATTCTTCATTCATGAATTCATTCAACAAACGCAATTGCCTTCTCAGTACCAGGCCATATGATGGGTCCCAGGGATGCAGAGATAAGTAGAACAGAAGCCCTTTCCTCAAAGAGCTCCCAGTCTAGTGGGTCGGATGAACACAGATACATCTGACGACAATGACATTCAACAAATATTGCGGGGTGTGGTGGCTCATGCCTGTAATCCCAGCACTTTGGGAGGCCGATGTGGGTGGATTACTTGAGGTCAGGAGTTTGAGACCAGCCTAGCCAACATGGTAAAACCCTGTCTTTACTAAAAATACAAAAATTAGCTGGGTATGTTGGCAGGTGCCTGTAATCCCAGCTACTCAGGAGGCTAAGACAGGAGAATTGATTGAACCCAGGAGGCGGAGGTTGAAGTGAGCCGAGATCGTGCCATTGCACTCCAGTCTCGGTAACAAGAACAAAACTCCGTCTCACACACACACACAAAAAAATTAGTATTCACCTATTACTGAAATGTTTGAAAAAAAAAATACAATGGTGGAAAAGCTGGGGACAGTCACTGACCTCCTTTATGAATCTTCAACATCTTGCAAAAGGCAGATCACAACACATATAGTAAGTGTTCTGATGATGAATTGCCAGTGCCATGGAAGCACACTGAGACGCACATGACTGAACATGGTACTTGACCACTGGACCGGGCTTGGTACTTAAGGAAGTCTTCCTCTCAGGGAAGCAAGCTGAAGCAGCAACAGATGAGACCCCTGCACTGTGTGATGAAAGATGCGAGTATAATCTCCTGGGAGCAGGAATGTCATGATTAATAACTGCAAAGGTTTCCATAGTTGTGTCTCTTAGCTAGGTCTTGAGAAGAGAGAAAGAACCTCCTACAAGAAACAGCCCAGCAGCAGGTGCAGGGAAAGATGAGAAGTTCCATGGGAGCGAAGTGTAGCATGTGTTAGTGACCAGGGAAAGGTGGCTTGAGCTTGCTGGGTGTGGTTGGCTTCCCTGGATGCTTCCAGGCCCTCTGTCAGCACCCAAGACTTTCCCACTTACCCATCATAACAAACCTGGTCTGCAGAGTGGAAAGGCTTTGGTGGGCATTATTCCAAGGCAGACTCAGGTAGGGAGATAAATCTACTGAAATAAAAGAAATCTGTTTAAGCATTTTTTAAAAAATAGAAGTGGTTTATTGATTGGCAGCTTTCTGGGGCTATTTGTTGCAAGAAGGAAGAAGGCTTTTTTGCACTTATTTTGGTAAACTTTCACTGTTGGCTTCCATTGGCCAGTTCTCCATGCTGGTGAGCAAGTGATATTTGGGAACCTACTGGGCTTCCTTGCTTGAATTGCTCTCCCAACAAACAACTATTTGTGCTACTGTTATTTAAACAATTGGATGAACCCGACTTCTCTGGAAAAGTTGCTTGGAATACATAGCCCTTTTTTTTTTTTTTTTTTTTTTTTGGCATTATTCTTTAAAAAGCTTGAAACCTGGTGATGGGAGTGATAAAGACAAGACTCAGACATGAAAACTCAGGCTGGTGTCTCAGACTAGAAGCCAGCTCTGAAGATCTTTGGAGTCTAATCCTGGCTAGTGTTTTCTCCTCTTGGAGGGGTCAATACCTCTTTGAAAATCTGAAAAAAGCTTCTGTGCAGCCTTTTGTCTGAAACACATCCTCACATCTCTCAGTATTTGGGAATGATTTCAGAGACCCCGTGGGCCACAAGCTGGAACCCTTTGCTCTGAGACCCAACCCTTAAGCAAGTGTCTCCCTCTTTCCTTATTTTATTTTATTTTTTAATTTATTTTTATTTTCTAGATGGAGTCTTGCTCTATTACCCAGGCTGGAGTGCAGTGGCGTGATCTTGGCTCACTGCAACCTCCATCTCCCAGGTTCAAGCAATTCTCCTGCCTCAGCCTCCCAAGTAGCTAGGATTACAGGCATGCATCTCCATGTCCGGCTAATTTTTGTATTTTTAGTAGAGACAGGGTTTCACCATATTCATCAGGCTGGTCTCGGACTCCTGATCTCTGGGGATCCATCTGCCTTGGCCTCTCAAAATGCTGGGATACAGGCGTGAGCCACTGCACCCAGCCTTTCCCTCTCTTGAGCTTCCCAATGCTGGGTCTCAGCACCCTAGTCCCATTGACACTGATGCACCCCCGTTCTTGTTTGTCAAGTGAACTAGTGCTAGCAGACACTGGCCCTTCCCTCCTCCAGCCTGCCACATGTCGTAGCAGTCCCCCTTCACGATGGCCTTTGACGCCTTCCCTCCCTGCTCGTCTCTTCCTCTGCCACCCTCACCACATCTCTTCTCACTGCATTTGGTGCCTTTCCTTCCAGGATGCCCTCCACCCTTCGTCAATTTCATCTTCTGAAGGTCAGCAGCACTGCTCAGATATCTCTCATGGCTCCCCCTGTCCTCTGGCCCCTTGGGCCTGGTTTTTAGGGGTCTCTGTAGTGGCCCTGCCTCCATCTCTAGATGCATGTCTTGCTGGTCTCCTGCACTTGCTCTATAAACCAACAGGCGCTACCAGCAGGTGCATGTCACCTTGCCTTTGCTCATGTTATTCCTCTACCAGGAATGTTCTCCCATATCTCTGTCTATCTAAATCTTAGCCGTCCTTAAGGACCTAGAATAAGTGTGTTGTCCTCTGAATTATTTGTTGCTCACATCATTCAATATTTTTCTTTCTCTTTTTTCAATGGTCCTCTTTTTAATTGAAATAAACAACTATATTCCACCTCTTTCCTAAGTGATTTAAGGTGGCCCAGATAACAAAAAATAAGGAGACAGGTGGATTAGAGTTACAGCACCCTTTCTAGGTGTAACCAAGTTCCCCAAACTTTCTGTGCCCTATTTTTCTCATCTGAAAAACTGGGAAAAGTCAGAACAACTATTTCAAGGGATTACCATGGAAGCAAATGAAATGATATATATAAAGCTCACACAGCACTGGGAATAAGAGAAGGACTTGATGTTCATCATCATCATCACCATTCCACCGTCATCAATGTCATTATCATGGATAAAATGACAGGACACGATTGATATGAGACAAGGAGATTTATATGCCAGGAAACTTAGGCTGAAGGGAAACTACTCAACTGATGACAGCATCTGGTTTGAGATTCTTGGCAGCCAGGGCATAAAGGGAGATCATAGCATTCGGTTTTCAGAACTCATGTTGTATTCTAGGAGAAAGCAGAAGGGATCATCATGAAAGACAAATGCTTCCTTAGCACTGAGAACAACATGGGATGGATGTTTTGAGGATGATAGAATGGAGGAGTCAGTTTAAAATCTGCTCTCTTCTTGACCATTGGCCAGAGGGAAGGACACAGCCCCTTACTCGGGGCTATCAGCCCAGTTCCAGTGTGGGATTCTGACGAGGTGGTCGGCACCTGGCACATATCGTGTGCTGCCTCGTGGCAACAATTTCTCTTCTGCTACTGCACTATGGGCTTCTTAAGGGCAAGGTCTGTGTCTTACTCATCTTTGTCTCCCCAGTGCCCAGCTGAGTTCCTGGCACTTGGTGGCTATGCAGTGGGTATGAATAAATAAGGAAGGGAATGGTAAATGAGCCATAAAACTGCCACCACCCAGAGGTAGCCAGGATCCAAGCAAGGGGTCATGGTTATCAGAGGAAGCACAGAATATCAATAACTCAAGACATCGCAGGTTTTTTCTCCTTCTGTCTTAGTCTGCAGAAAACAGAACTAATATTTTCTTGAGCACCTTGTATGTGCCAGGCTCTACATTTTAATTTTCCTCTTTTTTTACTTTCTTAGCAACCCTTCCCAGTAAATGGTTAATATTACTCCCATTTTATAGATGAGAAAGGTGAGGCTCAGAGAGGTTAAGCAACTTGCCCAGGGTCATCGAACCCAGAGGAAGCAGAGCAGGGATAAGAGTCTGATGTGGCTTCAAGGCTTGAGTTCTACCCGGAACCTTGGGCCCTTCTGAATAGCCCTTCCATGTCTGCTTAGCACCAGGAGCCATGAGTGGTGAAGAAAGATGAATCATGATTAACGTCCCACTTCCCGTGTTCCCCTTTGTAATTTAATTTTATGGTTTCAGGAGCTGTGTCGCAGGTTGTGGGAGCCTGCAGAGATGGGCCACCAGTGGTTTGGTTTAATCCCCTTCTTAATATCTTTGTTGCAACGTTATTTCCAATTCAGCTCCCAAGCCACAATAAAAAAAAACAAAACACCTCTTCCTTAGGGTAAGCCTTCCCTTATTAAACAGATTCAAATGAAAAGTTTTAAAGATAATTTGAACAATAAGAATCACTCTGTAGCTCCCAGTCGAAGTTCCTTTATTGCTGTATTTATTCCCTGGTATTTCCTGTCTCATTCCCCAGTTCACTGAATCCCCCCACCCTGCCAACCAACACTTCTAGTTCTTGCCCAACTCACCCGGTCCCTGGAGGGAGAATCAGGTGGAGGACATTGTGGGGAGCAGGGTCTCTCACTTCCACCTGACAATATGCCTTCTACGGCTGTCTCACCTGCCCTAATGAGCAGGAAATTATTGCAAAGCATCTAGAGGGAAATTCTCACCGGGTGGGTGTCAGCAAGTGCACGATTGCATTAAAACCAGGGTGGAGAAGTGATATGCGAGACTGGGGGGAAAATGGGGATGCCACAAGTGGAGGAAGAATACTTGCTCAAAATGCAGATACCTGGGCCCCATTCTAGATCAGTTGAATTGCTGTTTCTCCAAGGGTGCTCAGGAATCTGTATTTGAAACCAGCACTACAGGTGACTCATGCATGTGTATGAAAGGTTCTCTGATACTTTGGAAGGGGGTCAAAGATGACGAAACCTTAGTCTGGCACATCTTTGAGAAGGAGGTGTTTCAGAGAAAAGTGTGGAAGGAAGGAAGGAGACTGACCTTTATTGAGTTCTAAGTGTATGCCAGGGACATTTTAAAAAAGTTGAATCTACTATGTGCGAAGACCTTTGGTAAGAAATTAGATGAAATAAAGTCCAGGCTTGGCATTAAGGGAGCTGAGAGATTTCACAGTGTTGCCTCCTTTAACTTTGGGTATCACCATCCCCACTTTGCAGATGAAGAGACCGAGGTCTCCGTGATTTCCCCAATTTTATACCTTTAGTAACCCAGGCTCCTGGCTGTGAATCAGGGCCAGCGGGACTCCAAAGCCTGCAGCCAGGCTTGGCTCTCCCACACCACGCTGTCTCAGTCAGAGCTGCTAACATTTGCATAGCGCTCGTTACAATTTACCGAGTGCTTTCACATTCATCATCTCACTTAATCCTCACTGCGGCCTGGAGGGTGGAAGAGGGCTGGGGGTGGGGAGGCCAAAGCTTTCTCCAGCCCTCAGCTCAGTCCCCTGCCTCCTATCAGGAAAGTCCCAGGAGACAGAGCTTAAGGAGTTTCCATGTACCTTTGGGACATGGGTTCACAAGCCCTGGCACAGCAACTGAATGAATCTGCAGTGTCTCTCAATTGTTCCTTACCCCTAAGCTGAAAGAAGTCAGCCTAGACCCGCCAGATAGTGAGAGAGGTAGAATCTACCTTCCTTCCCTGTTTTCTTTCCTTCCCGCTGGTTTTCCAAGCAGGAAGGCTATGGTGATTTGTGTGTTTGTGTGTGTATGTGCATGGGTGTGGTGTGTATGTGTACGTGGGTGTGTGCATAGGTGTGCATGTGTATGCATGGATATGTGTGTGTGTATGAGTGTGTGTCCATGCGTGCAGGACGTGTGCGGATGGATGTGTGTGCATGACTGTTTGTGTGTACATGTGTACGTGTGTATATATGTGCATGGGTGTTTGTACATGGCTGTGGTATATTTGTGTGCATGGCTGTGATATGTGGGCATGGCTGCAGTACGTGTGTGCATGTGTGAATGGGTGTACGTGTGCATAGTGTGTGTGCATGACTGGTGCGTGGTGCATGGGTGTATATGTGCCTGAGTGTGTGTGTGCATGTGTGTGTGTTTGTGTGTGTGTGTGTGGCTATGGTGTGTATGTGGGGAGAGGGCACCTGGGTAATTCAGTGAATCCTGGATCTGGAGGAGAAGGAAAATGAAGGAAGACACAGGCAGCTTGGCAGAAGTGGCCACCTCCCTTACCTTCACACTGGGCAGGAGCCACACTGGGTGCTGTGACATGCACCAGAGAAATAGGTCTCTGTCAGAGAACATGGGTCTCTGATCCCTATGCAGACAGGTAGACTCAGAAGTGCCCGCCGGCCTTGGCCTGAGCCAGGGTGGAGCTCCACTGGGGAAGATGCTAGGTTGAACGTCAGAGCCACTGCTTACAGGATAAGGGGGCACTCCTAGCCTGGGACCTTTGGTGCCCTCCCCATGCTGGACCCCTGCCTATCCACTGAGTTCTGCCTTCTGCTGCCTCATCCTCCTGGCTCTTGGCTGGCTCCTGGCTGGCTCCTGGCCTCTGGCCCTGCCTGAAACTGAGGCTCAGAGAAGGGAAGTGAATTGTAGAAGGTCACCCTTCAGAAAGGACAGAGTTGGGCTTTGAATCCAGGTCTCCTGACTGCAAAGCCCTTGCTCTTTCTTCTTCTTCCACTGTTAGGGGAAGTGGAGGGCAGGGGTAAGAGGGGAGATTTGGAAGTCACGTGGGCCTGGGGCCCAATGCCACCCTAACACTTGTTCTCTAGGGTCAACTTGAATACATCATTTAACCTTCCTGAGCCTCAATTTCCTCTTTCTCAATTGGGAAGGAAGATGCTCTGTATCCCTCATGGTTGTGGTGGGGACAAGTGCCACCTGTAAAGCCCAGTACCTAGCAAACTCCTCCGAAATACTGGTTCAGGCCCCAGTCCCCTCCTGTCACTCCTCTAGATTGTCTTGGGAGAAATAACTCTCACCCATAGAAACCAGAGCCTGACATCTCCCTGCCTAAATCTCTCCAGTGGTTTCCCTGTACCTTTAGAACAAAATTCCTTAGCATCACCTCCAAGGCCTGGCAGATTCTAACTCCTGCTTTACCTCTAACTTCTCCCCTCCACCTCCATTCATGTGGCCCACCCACTTGAACATCATTCCCAACGATGCACCAAGCTCTTTCCCTCCTTACAGTCTTTGCACATGCTGTTCCCTGTGTCTGACAAGCTCTTCTTTGCATTCGTTATCTGGCTAAGTCCTTATTCTCCCTTAGGCCGCAACTTAAAAGACAAATGTGTAAAGAAGCCTATTCTGCTCTCCTAACTTAGGTACCTATTACTAGTATTCTCACACACAGCATTTCACTGTTGGTTTTCAGAGCAACATAGCTAGTGGTTAAGAGAGCAGCGTCAGAGCAAGATTGCCTCAGACCACTGGCTTTGTCCCTTAGTAAGTCTGTGACCACAGGAAAATTACTTAACTTCTCTGTCCCTTGGCTTCTTCATTTTGAAAATTGAGATGACTGTACCTATCTGTGACAGGAAGCTTTTGATATATAACAAACCACCCCAAAGCTCAGTGGTTGAAAACTATTACTTATTTAGCTCTCATTTCTATAGTTTGGCAATTTGGGTTGGGTTCAGCTGGGGGGTTCTTCCGCTGTGGGCTGGGCTTGGCTGAACTTGGCTCATGCTCACTCATGCGTCTGCACTTAGTTAGGTCTGGGTTGGCTGATGCAACTTGGAGTTTTGCTCTGTGTGATGTGTTAGCCTGGGCTCGTTCACATGGAGGTTGCAAGTCCCAAGAGAAATAAGAATCTAAGCCCTAATTCCCAAACACTTTTCAGGTATCTATGTCTTACAAATTAGGATGAGAGGGAACTACCAAAGAGTAAGCATACAGGAGGTTGTGATAAAATGGGGGCCATTACTATAATTAGTCTACCACACTACCCCACTGGGGCTGTTGGGGGGAATAAAATGAGAGTTTTCCTTGTAAAGTGCTTAGCACAGTGCCTGGCTTGTTAGTTAGTACTAAATAAATAATTAACCCTTCTTATTATTTTGTGAAATAGGACTTGAGGCTTTGACATATTAGGTAGCTTCCTTTAGGACAGCACTCCTCCCCACCCCCATTAAACGGTGGGGATTTGAATCTAGTTTCCACTTCCCTCCAGGGACTGACCTCTTAACTAGTATGCTGTGCTGCTCCACCCACATAGACACATAATGGCAGAAACTCACCCAAAGCCATGAGGTTAGTCTGCAGATGGACCACAATTCAAGCCCAGGTCTGTGCCTGACCCCAGAGTCTGCCACTTCACTCTAATCAGTCAAGTTGCCTTGGGTACTGTGTTTGTTATTGGTCTAAAATTTCATAGCTGGAAGAAAATATTTGTTTTGGTATCCTCCTCCAGCAGTAACAATTTTCTACTTGCATTTTTCTGTTGTTTGGCTCAGATGAATAGCAGTTTTCATCTTTGCTCTGTGTTATCATGTACACAGAACTGCTGTTGAGGAGCTAACAGCATGCTTGCTTAGTCATTATTCTGGGAAGGGGTGCCAACCAGTCAATAGCCTTCATTTCTGTATAACTCTGTACACTGCAAATGCAGAAATAATGCACAGCACCCGAATATGGAGCTACCATTGGACAACTATCATTTCTGGAGGTGGGCAAAGCAGAGGTGGCACCACGTGGAGCTAGAGCCGCAGAACTGATTCTGACTTGCTTTCTTTGTCAGGAGCCCAGGAGCTGGGTTAACCTACCTGAATGATTCACTGTGATAGTGTCTGTGATAGATTTGGTGGCTTTTACCAACCCCAAAGAGAAAGCAAACAGCACGGGAGAGATGCCAGGACTAGCAAAAACTTGGGGGGAAAAAGGTAGATTGCAGGGAATGGGGGTGAGCAGGTCTAACTATGAACCCAGCAAAGCGGTGGGGTGCCCACAAAATCTTTCTGTGAGCCCCAAGGTGATTACTCAAGGTCAATGCGGGTTCTATGTGGGGTCTGCCATGGGACCGCCTTGCGGAGTTTGGGAGGTCTTAGGACCAGGTCAAACAGGATGGTTAGTGCCATCTGATCAGTTCACAGGGATGCCAGGCCAGAGATGGGATGTGAGATGGAAGGCCAGCAAATGGAACCAAAGCCAGATAGGTTACAATCAGCTCTTAGAGGTCTTGGCATGGGTAAAGGCAAGTGAGCTAGTTCAGTCCTTTGTTCAACAAATCCCGACTGAGCTGGAGTTATGTACCAAACACTATTCTAGGTTTGGAGGCCTCTGTGGTGAACAAGATAAAGTCCCTGCCCTTGTGGAGTAAAGACACAAAAAGGATACTATTAAAATAGATGATGGTAATCAATGCTGTGAAGAAAATAAACATTGACGGAGTAAGGCTGGGGAGGGACCCTTTCAAATAACAGTCTACTAGCTGTTTTGAGACTGTGACACTGTCTCAAAGGCTACTTTGAGACTGTGACACCGGAACTGAGGCCTGAATGATGAGGAGGAGCTAGTCAAGGGATACTTGGGGGTTGCAGGGAGAAGCATTCCAAAGGAAGTGCAAAGGCCCTCGGGCTGGACTGAACTTAGTATTTCAAGGTGTAGATAAAAGCCCAACATGGCTGGAAGAGGGAGGAGATGTGGCCAATTTGTGTAGTGCTCTGGGCATCATAAAGGAGTTTGTATTTTATCCTGTGTGTAACGAGAATCCACAGGAGGATTTTCAGCAGGGGAATGGTTTGATCTGAGTTCTGAGAATGTCCTAGCTCTGTAGGCACGCAGTTTTCTAGAATAAATAAGAACAAGCAGATCTTGTTTTCTTGAAGTGGAGGGGCGTGGTGGGAGGAGACCCTGAATCAGGGACTTTGAACTATATGGCGAATCTCGATGGCAGCAAAGGGTTTGATAAAGGCTCTTGGGAGGGAATGGAGATGGTATGACAGTGATGGGCTTGATTTATTCCCCCAAAATGTTGATCCAGGATTATTGTCAGACTGGGAGGAGACTCTCCGGTAGTGTCCCTGAGGCTCTGCCCCAGACTCTCTCCTGTTCAACATTTCTATTTGTAAATTGGCGGAAGACTCAGAAGATGTGCTCATCAGACATGCAGCTGACATGGAGCTGTCAGGGACAGCTAATGCCACGGATGACAGGCTCAAGATTCACTGTGATGATCCTCCACAGGCTGGAGTGATGGGACGAAACCAGCAATATTCCTGATTCCATTCAGATTGGGGAAGAAAGCCTGGCCAGGGATCAGGGAGACCTTCTTGGATAACAATCTCCTGAAAGGAAGCCCAGGCTAGGGGTAGGGAGGAATTAGTGGAGGCAGCTGGACCCAGCCAAGTCCCTACATCAGTTTCTTGCCTCCTAGTGGCAAGGCTCTTAGCCTTTCAGGGTCATTCTTCCCATCTGTAAAGTGGGGATGATTCTGGCTACTGCCTAGGCATGTGGGGAGGATTAAATATAAACACATATGTGGATGACTGGCTTCCTGTCTGGCCCATAGTAGGCTCACGACAAATGCAAGGGAAATATGAATTTGTAGAGGTTGGCAAGAGAATGAATATCCTACGGCAACCTTTCAAGGGCACCTGGCAGGGCTGACAGCCGGGGTGGGCCCCTATGTTCTCGGCACACCAATGCCAGCTTTCTAAGAGTCTCACTGGTTCCTGCGGTATGTAGAGGAGAATGGCCTGGAGGGTCAGGTCTGGAAGCCATATCCCTTGAAAGCCACTGTGAGTTCAGAATGGAGAGAAGAAAGTGGTTGCAGCTGCGGTTGGAGGGGGGAACATGAATGTTTCCTTAAACACCACAAAGGCTGCAGTGTGGGAACGAATGAGGAAGATGCTTTCTTCGTTGCTCTGGATGCCTATGAGGAGAAGTTGTGCAGAGGCACATATGGATGCATCATAACTAAGATCTAAACATTGATAATTACATTATAATAATTATGCTATGAGCATTTCTCGAGGGCCCACTATGTACCTGGCTTGTGCTAAGTGTTTCGTACAACTTATAGAATGCTCACAGTCTAACCTTGACAGATGAGGAATACAAGGTGTAGAAGGCAGCTCTTGAGAGGCAGAGCAGGGATTCACACTCAGCCCCTGCTAGTTCCTGTCTGCTAGCCTGGCTTCAGGTTGGGGAGGGCAGGAGTGATCTCCCAGGTGCTGAGAAGGGACTATCATGGGGGGTTTTTTGGTACAGGGATCTCAGGGCCCTGTGGGGCTTCTAGAAGTTACTTTGAGTATGTATGTGTAATATTTGTATACAATAAAGCAGAAAGCAAATACAGACAAATAGAATGACTAGTGTGTTACAACCCTATGTAACCATTACCCGGCTTTAGCAATGAGCAACATATGGCCAATCTTGTTTCATCTATTACTTTTTCCTCCTTCTACTGGATTAATTTTAAAGGCAGTCTCAGGCATCATTTTCGCTGTAAATAGTATGTATTTCTAAGAGATAAGGACTCTTTGTTGTTGTTAGGTATAACCACAATATCATTATCACAATTTTAAAAAATTAACATAATTGTACTGTGTCTTTCTAATTCAGTGAAGCTATTGATGTATGGCTTGCTTTGCAAAGTATTTGGGAAGGGGAGTCAAAAACTAGTCCTTCAAATGTCTGACTTCTGTGACTTGAGACTCACCTGTTCCTTTTGAGGCAGATGGTGAAGAGGAGGAAGAGGAGGGGGATCTAAAAGTTGAGACCTCGGATTGGCAGCCCCTTTATTCTGATTGTTCTCAGGGGGACACAGCCGGGAAAGTGAGGCCTATTTATAGGCCTAAGTCTAGACATGGGAAGGAGGCAAAGGAAGGGAATAGGTGACAAGTCAGGGAAAGGGGACAGAAGAGAGAGTGGAGGGAAAGAAAAAATAATAGAGAGTGACATTACTGCACACACAGCTCCAGTGGCCCTCCAGGAGCCGGCCAGGACCAGCTCACACTGATAGCTAATGCTCACAGCCGACACTGACTGAATGTGCACGGACGGCACTGTGCTGAGCTCACATACCAGTGATCTCACTGAATGCTCCCAACCATCCCATGAGGCAGGTGATGTTAGGTGTCACACTCGTTTTACAGGGGAAGACACTGAGGTTCCAGGGTCTGACATGAAAAGAGCAGTGGTGCCTGGATTCGAACCCAGGTCTGTTTGCCTGGAGTCTGCTTTTTGCAGGTATTACTCTCTGCCTCCAAGCCTGGTAAGGTTCCCCGTGGGGGTAGAGAGGTTAATGTTCAAGAAGTACGACTGTCTTGGCTGCTGGACTATTGGTACATTCCCATGTCTTTAGTACATAGCTCTTCCCCAAGCTCCCCAAGCACCATGGACCACCAAGCCTTTGCCTCAGGACTCATCAGGACTCAGCAACTAAAAGTTTCCTGTTTGGCACAGGAGGAAGCCTCTAAGACTGTAGATTGTGTCCACTCTGATTGACTGTTAAGGCAGTGACTACTCCCCTGGGTCTGTGTTTGGTGACATGTGAATTGTGTGCCTGCCTGTTTCTATTCGTGTCTGTGTGTGTGTGCGCTTGTACACAATGAGCATTATCAGGAAGGCATGGACCCTGCTGGAAGCATTCCATGGTCACCATTTTGGAGACTCATCATGCCCTCTGAGAGGCTGGCCAGAGCTGGATCATGTGCTGGGCCTCCAGACTGCAAAGCCTAAGCCACAGCAGCTGAGCTCCCTTATGGGGCTCCTCGATTTTTTCCCTTGGGTCTTCTTCATCATCTTCTCCTTCAGCGCTCCCATGATAGAAGGCTGAGCCATTTCCAGAATACTTGGTGTAGGCCACATCATCCACCTCTCATAGGAGCCCCTTGAGTGGGGACAGCAGATGGTTCTAGGTTGGTGGTTCTTGTCCTCCTGGGAGCACTAGGAAGGAAGGTGCCTGCTTGCCAAGGATGCTGGTGAGTTGGGCGGGGCCACCAGCCAGGCCAGTAGGATTGCAATTCTTTCTACCCCTGGAGAGAAGTGGCAATGAGGAGCCTAGAATCCAGGAGACCATCAGGTGCTATCAGACAGATGCTGACCAGCAAGGGTGCAGCGGAGGACCCAGGGTCCAAGGTGCAGGTTGAGGCCAATATTTAGTTTCAGGAAGACCCCAGTGGATCAGTGCAGGGATCTCCCAACTGTTGGTGCTGCCCATGAAGTGAGACCCAGTCTAGAGGCTGTGATTGGGTCAGAGGCCATGCCAGAGTGAACATGAGTATCCAAGAGACTACTGTATGAGATCCAGGGGCGGGGACCAACCAAGGCTGACAGTGGTGTAAACATGACAGCTGACCTTTGAATCACCCTTACTCTATGCCAGACACCATTCAAAGTGCTTTGCACCTCTGTGATACTCCTAGTAATGAGAGGAGGAGACAGAATACCAAGATGCTGAACAATCTCCCCAGGGTCATACCGATGGGAAGTGACTAGATCAGGGTGTAGGCTCAGGCTGTCTACTCCACCATTCTGCAGTGAGTTGATGGGGGCTGTGCTGCGCTCCTGGGGGCTTCCCAGGGCTCAGCCCCAGCACCCTAGACTCTGCACTTAGAGCTGTTGGCTTGCTCCTGACACCTTTGCTGCTGGGTAAAATTCCCCAGTGAACCCCTTCTCTGGTCTTTCATTGCTTCAGGTCCTGAGCATGAAGAACATGGAGGAATGGACTAAAATTAAGGCTCAGTGAGGCTGTGACTTGCCTCAGCTCACTCAGCAAGGTTGTTGGGAGAAGATCCAGGTTTCCCCATTTTTCTTTTTTTTTTTTTTTTTGAGACGGAGTCTCGCTCTGTCGCCCAGGCTGGAGTACAGTGGCCGGCTCTCAGCTCACTGCAAGCTCCGCCTCCCGGGTTTACGCCATTCTCCGGCCTCAGCCTCCGGAGTAGCTGGGACTACAGGCGCCCGCCACCTCGCCCGGCTCGTTTTTTGTATTTTTTTAGTAGAGACAGGGTTTCACCGTGTTAGCCAGGATGGTCTCGATTTCCTGACCTCGTGATCTGCCCGTCTCGGCCTCCTCCCCATTTTTCAAAGCCATGATCTCAGTACTGCATCCCACCACTGTGGTATAGGACCCTCTGGGGGTCCACTGTGTCCGCTGGGTTCTCTTACCTGGAAGTGTGTTTCTGTCGTATTATGCATCCATCTCCCTTTTCTGGGGCCTATGTCCTTCTGCAGAGCCATGTCTTGGTGAGCTGGCACTAACACCGTCTGTCTCTCTGACCCATTTCCAGAGCTCTGGAGCTCAGCAGTGGCAAAGATGAGATCTCCTTGTTGGTGGAACAGGAGTTCCTGAGCCTCACTAAAGAGCACTCGATCCTGGTCGAAGAGAGTTCTGGGGAGCTGGAGGCACCAGGCAGCTCTCCTGAGGGCACCAGAGAGCTGGCTTCCTGCATTCTTGCCCCTCCTCTAGCGGCAGGCAGTAGTGAGCGCCCCAGAGCCTCCATGATTGTTGGAGACAAGCTTCTGAAGCAGAAGGTGGCCATGTCCGTTATCAGCAGCAGGCAGGACTGTGATTCTGCCACGTCTACTGCCACAGACATTCTGTGTGCCGCCAAGGTCAAGAGCAGCAAGGGGACAGAGGACAGGGGCCACATCTTGGGTGACTCCAACTTGGAGGTCAGCAAGCTTCTGTCCCAGTTCCCACTGAAGTCCATTGAGACATCCAAGGCCCCCGACAACAAGAGGGTGCTGAAGGAGACAAGAGTCACCAAGGACTTCCTACAGGACAACCTGTTCGGTGGCTCTGAACCCAAGGAGCCCACAGGGCTGAGCCCATTTCTGCTGTTTCCTCCCCCACCTCCTCCTGCACCCCCTGACAAGCTCCCTGAGCTCCCTGCTCAGAAGAGGCAGCTCCCAGTGTTTGCCAAGATCTGTTCCAAGCCCGAGGCTGACCCTGCTGTGGAGAGGCACCACTTGATGGGTGAGTGGGGCTGGAACTGGGGTAGAGTGGGCCTGCAAGGAGGAGGTCTTTCCCAGAAAGCCAATCAGGGCTGCAGCATGTACATAAAGCATCTTTGTGTAAAGCAGGACAAAGCAGCCTCTCTGGTGGGCACAGCCCCGAGGGACAGGCTGTTTCCAACCCCCACAGGCTTCTTTTGCTGGGTGCCCCTGTGCAGGGCACAGCTTTTGTAAGCAAACCCAGAGTCCCTGATCTCAACATACTTTGAGAGAGAAATAGGCACCATGTAGTAACTGGCTTAACTTTGGAACCAAACAAGTATCCAGAATACATTGAAGGAAGTATTTACCCCAGCTGGGTTCAGGGCAAAACTGAAGCATGGGGATGCCAAGATGTATAGAAGAGAAATTTGATTGGTAGCTGGGGTCGTTTGACATCTATCTCATGGAGGCACCTTTTCTGGACATGAGGCCTGGTCCTCCCTCTCTGGGGTAGGGGGGACATGTGTAAATTATCCAGACACAGTGCAGACTGTTGACTCTGGGATCTGTTTCCTGGGACTTACTTTATTGAGGAGCTCACATTCTTCCCAGGAAAGCCAGCCACCTCCCAATCTTCTCCTACTTTATGCCCAGGATTCTGTGTGTTGTTCCAATCTAACCAGTCAGACTATATGGTTCCAAGAAGGTAGGCTGATGGCCATGGCCATTGCCTAGCGTCAGCAGTCACTAAGAGAGTGATCATACTCATGTTAGCCAAAAGAACAATTCCTTCTGGGCTATGAGCATGGATGGATAACTGAGATATACCTGTATCGAGAGGGTCCAAATTCATCTACCTGAGAAAATAAGAGCAAAGTCATCCTGAACATTCTGTGTCCTGGAGCACTGCAGGAAGGCCAAGGAATCAGAGCTGTGGATAGCAAGCTGAACTCTGGGTCCTGGACAGGTTTCTAGGAGCCAGAGGGCTTTAGGATGAGGAGAGAGATGGTTGGGCTCTTCCCAGAGGGGAGACCTTCCTCCTACCTATTCTCCAGGAAGGACCCATAGATAGCTCCCTGTTGGATGGGGCTGCTGGACTGGAGGCAGTTCTACCCCACCCACCAAGTGCGCATGTCTGTGTGTACGAATGTGTGGGCAAAAGTGTGCCAAAAGGAGTTTTGAAGGTTTGAGTGTATTTCTTAGAGAAAAGGCAGGAGTGGTGTATCTAAGTATGTCTGTGTACACATTTGTGCATGTGTCTGTCATGTGTGTAGTTGTGTACATGTCACTAAGTCAAAGGAACAACAGATAGGAATGTGTATGTGTCTGTGAGTCCAGCCCTTGGAAGAGGGAGCTTTGTAGATGTCTAAGGCACCTGTAAATATGAGTGGGAAGCTGCAGGTGTGTATATCTCTGGGGAAAGGGCTATTATTAGTGGGTACCGTTATTTCAGCTCACTGGCTAGGGGCTGAATTCGGCAACCAGAGGAACTCCTGGAAAAGACTCTAGGAATGTTTTGCTAAAAATGTTGTTTCCTCCTAAATTGGCTTAGGCTAGAGCAGCTCTTTCCTTTACTGGAATGGTGCTAGGAAGACAGCCTTTGCCCCCAAGGTCAGACCCCAAGCCGCTGGGCTAGGGGGCCAAAAGCTGGTGGGATCAGGTCTATTATTATCAATAGGTAACACTGAGGCACAGGTCCTTTCTGGCATCCAGAGATCCCGGTGCCTGCTGTTGGACAGTGCAGTGCATAGCCATCCAGTGGGTGGCCAGGTTTCCCACCACTGCTGTGGAGGATCCTGTGATGGTCCCCAAAGTATGTCTGCATTGGGAGAATAAATGCTCAGTCTCTTTAGTGAGAGACCTGGGTCTGCCACCAATCGTGTCCCTGCTCCACACTCCAGCCATATCCAGTGACTCACAATGTCTCCGTGATGCTTCCAGGCCTTTGCCCACAGTTATCCATGCCTGTCATGCCTTCCTCCCCAGTACCCCTGGATATAAGGCCTTGCTGCAACCCTGCTTCCTTCTGGAAGGAACCTTCTCAGACAGAAGCAGTCTCAGCCACCCTGTTCTCCATTTCTTCCCTCTGCCACCTCGTGGTGTTCATCTGCCTTGTCCTGGGGCTATTTCTGGGAATGTCTCTCTTTTTTTCCTTGTTATGAGCTCCTGCAGGGCACAGTCTGGCTCTGACTCACAACTGTGTCCCCAGCACTCAGGTCAAGGCCTGGCACTGAGAAGTGAGCTGAATCACCTGTGAGTAATAAAATGAAAGTAGAATTCAGGATGAGAGACCAAAGTGTGTGGTTCAGACCACATGTTCTGTGGGAATGTGTGACTCCCTCACTAAGCCATGTGCTCACTGAAAGCAGGAACTGTGTCCACTACATCCTTGTATTCTCAGCCTGGCACTATGGATGGTTGGAGAGAAGGAAGGGTGGAAGGAAGGAGGAAGAGTAAGGAAGGAGAGGAAAGAAAAGTAATTCAAATAAAGGAATGATAGAAGGAAGGATGAAGGAGTGGATGGATGGAAGGAAGGTAGGAAGATAAAGATGGATAGACAGTCAAATGGATGGACAGATGGATGGATGAATAAGTAGATGGATAGAAGGAAGAAAGGCAAGGATGATGGACAGATGGGTGGATGAATGAACAGATGGATGGATTGATGGATGCATGAGATTGGGGGATCAGAATGGGCAGGGGCCAGGGAGGGTTTCAGGGAGAGATTGGGATTATATTTGGCTGGAACAGAGTCCCCCAGAGTGGTCCAAGCCTCAGGTGTGTGCTATAGAGGATTCATCATTTAGTGCACAAAAAGGTGCTTCTGGCAGACATCACTTGGCCTTCCAGAGGCATTGACTCAGTTTCTCTCCTGCTATAGAATGGAGCCCTGTCACCAAGGAGTCAACAAAGGGTCAGGAGAGCCTCTTTCTCAGTCAGTGGCCCCAGAGCCAGAAGGACACCTGTGGTGAGGAGGGTTGCTGTGACCCAGTGGGCACCGCATCACTGACCCTGCCGCCCAAGAAACCTGCATGTCCAGCCGAGAAGAACTTGCTCTATGAGTTCCTTGGGGCCACCAAGAACCCAAGTGGGCAGCCAAGACTTCGAAACAAAGTAGAAGTGGATAGGCCAGAGCTGAAACGTGAGCTGACCTACCCAGGGAGGGACTGGAGGGGAGGGGGGGTTGCAGCGACCCTCACAGGCTTCAGGGTGGCTCTGTCACCAAGTGGCTATCTTATCTATAGGCAATTTCCGGCCTTTCTAGAGCTGTCAGGTTTTAAACCCATAAAATGGGGGTGGTAACTTTCTCCCTATATCCCTTGTTGGGAATACAGTTGCTAGAGAAACGTAGTTGGCTTTCGAGGGTCACATCAGCATTATTGATGGTCACCTCTGAATATAGCCCTGACCCAGCATGTATTATATCCTCTCAAATTGCCCAAGCCAAAACAAAAGATCCTTGCTTTAGATCATTTCTGCATTGAGATTATGTTCCTACTTTCTCTTCCTATAAGTGTTCTCGTCAAACCTCTTTTTCCAAAAGGATGCCAATAAGGGGGAAACTGAGGACCCATTTCTGGTTTTATATCCCCCCACAACATCTTGTAGAAAGGAAGAAGCCAGGATTCTTATCTTGAAACAACTCAGCCTAACTTCGTTCGTTTAGACCCATTTTGATTCACTGCATGCTGAATTATTTAATGTTTTAAAATATTTTTTTAAAATTCCCATATAGATACAACAACCTGTGAAAGTTTCTTAGTGTTGCCAAATATATGTCCTTAGGGAGGGCTGCTTTAATCATTTGATAAGGATGAATTCCAATGGCATAGCAGTGGTTCACAGAAAGTTGGATTTTTCCAAAGCAGTTGAAAGAATTTCATTTTGTAAGTAGGTGAAATATAGCCCTAGCAATCTGGCTTATTGTATTCCCTTGCTAAACTGCCTTCTTTACTAGTGAATGATGGAAAGAAAAGCTCCAAGCCAGACCTTCTGGGATTTTCATCCCTTCCAAATTGGCAAGGTGTGAACTAATGATGTTTACCTATAGTTGGAAATGTACTAGGACTTTGAAGAACCCTCTTGGAGCTTAAAGGACCTGACCTGTGAGATTGTGAATCCCTAGGGAAGTTGTGATGCTGAAGGTGTCCTGGCCTTTCCCTGCCTCCATTACTGACCCGCTTTACCTCTCCTGTGACTTGCAGTTAACGCACCTGTGACGGTTGCTGATAAGAACAACCCGAAGTACACAGGGAATGTTTTCACTCCACACTTTGCTACAGCCTTGACCTCAGCAACCCTGAACCAGCCACTCTGGCTCAACCTGAACTATCCACCTCCACCAGTGTTCACGAATCACTCTACCTTTCTGCAGTATCAGGTCAGTGAGCGGGCCTGGCTCTCCTGTGGCCATCCACAGGGGTTTTGGCCACAGAGGAGGCGTGGGGGGCAGGGGGTCTATTTCACAAAGAGTCTTTAGATTCTTCTGAATCCCTTCCGTACATGCAAGAAGCTTCGCTGGGGCTATGGAAGGGCACTGTCAACTTGTCATCTTGTTGGTTATTTTTTTCATTGTGGTCATATCAGATCTACCCCTTGGTTCATGTGCATGCGTGTGCATACCTCCACAAACACATATATGTATATTTAGTCCTAACTTTCCACTGTCTGAATTCCAGTTCACACTGTGCTCTTTATTGCAGAGTCTCTTTGCTAGTTGTGGCTGGTTAAGTGCTTGGACTCCCAGGAGAAGATGATGTCACAGTCCTTGTTTCCCATCTCCTTCCTGTGACTTCCTTTGAAGTTGGATGACATATATCCTAGATTATTTGGGACAGTCCCAATTTAGGTCTTCTGTTTCAGAATAATATTAATGGCATCTCTTTTCACTCTCAAGTGTCCTTGTTTGCACAACAAATTACAGTCAGCCCTCTATATCCATGGATTCCACATCTACAGATTCAACCAATCTTGGATGGAAAATACTTGAAGAAGGAAACAATTAAAAAAAATACAACAACAAAAAATAATGCTAATAAAAGATAATATAGTATAATAATTATTTACATAGTACATTATTAGGCATTGTTAGTAATCTAGAGATTAAAGGATACAGGAGCATGTGCATAAGCTGCGTGCAAATACTATGCCATTTTATATTAGGGACTTGAGCATCCTCATATGCCATTTTATTTTATTAGAGACAGAGTCTCACTTTATTGCCCAGGGTGGAGTGCAGTGGCACGATCTTGGCTCACTGCAACCTCTGCCTCCTAGGTTCAAGTGATTCTCCTACCTCAGCCTCCCACGTAGCTGGGATTACTGGTATGTGTGCCACCACACCTGGTTAATTTTTGTATTTTTAGTAGAGACGGGGTTTCACCATGTTGGCCAGGCTGGTCTTGAACTCCCCAACTCATGTGATCCACCCACTTCCACCTCCCAAAGAGCTGGGAGTACACACGTAAGCCACTGCACCCAGCCCTCAAATACCATTTTATATCAGAGACTTGAGCATCTTTATATGTCATTTTATATCGGGGACTTGAGCATCCTCAGATTTTGGTATCCACAAGGCAAGGGGAGGGAGGGTGGCCTTGGAACCAATCCTCTGAGGATACCATGGGATGAGTGTATATGGCCCCCTTACTTAAACTACACTCAAGCAGTCTTAGCTTGTGTCAACCAAGGTGGTTTGGCACACATTCTTGTTCTTGGGCTCACAGCTGAAGGAGAAAATCAGTGGCCAGACACAAAGGGACAGTGAAGCACCTGTAGCAGGGCTGGAAATTCTACTCACAGAACTTATTTATGCAGGGAAAATGTAGTTTCTTTATTTTGTTGATTTAACTTAATATCCCTTAAGAGCTGCCACCCACTGGGTAGAAGGAGGGACAAATTAAATAAATGTCCACTCTGGTTTAAGCCTTAGCCCAATCCAATAACTTAAATAGTCCCTTTAGGTAGAACTCAATTGTTTCAGGAAAGATTCTCCATGCCTAAGATTTCTGTCTTCTGTTCCCCTCACTGGCTTCTCTCCAGAATTGTATGTCATTGTATGGGGAAGGGCAGGAACTCAAATTTGTGCATCCAGGACCTTGGCAATTTGCTGCCGCAGCCTGGCCCAGCACAGCCTGAAGTAAGAAAGCAGAGAAGGGAATATTTCCAACTTGGTTTGTCCTGTTGCTATGTCCCTTCCCCCCTCTCCATCCCCAGGAACCCTATGCCATTCTTTCCCTTTCAACACAGCACAATCCTTATGTCCTACGGGGAAAGGGGATTGGCTCTTCTCTATATAAAGACTCTTCAATCTGGTCCACCAGGCTTAGCTTCTGAATCTTAGAGGAACTTAGCAAAGTCTCTCTCTGTTTTGTTTTCAAGGTTTTTGTTTGTGTGTGTGTTTGCTAAAGAGAATAAGTACCCGTCCCCTCCCCAGGGAAGGAAATCTCACACCCTACTGTGGAGGTGAGAGGTTGTGATGAAAGGTGACCGATGAAAGGTGACCTAAGAAGGAAGCTGAAGTGGACCAGTTTCACATTAGTAGTCTATTGTCCTTACACAGGTCTTGAAATGTCCTGTTCATTGATTCACTGACTCCTTTACCAATATGCTTCTACCCTTTCATTTTTGTGTGCTTATTCACTATTCATTTACTCACCTACTCATGATTTACTCATTTCTGTGTATTTATTTACTCATTAATTAAAGTAATTTTACAAACCTTTTCTCCCTACACCTACTATAGGCTGAGCATTGTTCTAGGTGGAGGGATTCAAAGATGACTAAAGTCAGGTGTGGCGGTGTGTACCTGGAGCCCCAGCCTACACCGGAGGCTGAGACAGGAGAATTGCCTGAGCTCAGGAGTTCAAGGCTAGCCTGGACAATATAGCGAAACCCTGTCTCTAAAAAAAAAAAAATGACTAAGAAAGAAGCAAAGAAGCTTGGAGTATAATACAAGTTCAGGAATAAACCAGAGACCAGCTCTATGTATCTCCATCTGTAAAGGGGAAACAACTGCATAATTCACTTAGTATAAGCCAATTCACTCTAAAATGCCCTCACAGAGCTCACCATGTAAAACTAATTTGCAATGGTTTGCTTTATTAAGTGGGGATAGTATCTGTTTGCTATGTTAATTTCTTCTGACTTTTTGGAGTGGGTGAGATTTGGACATATCATTTTCTGAGCATGAAGGTCCTCCGTCTTTAGCATCATAGGGCTGACTATGAGGTTTCTGGGCTTCTGAGCAGAAGCAGCAGAAGGATGCTGGCTGGTAAGGCCTGCTGGGTTCTATGAGACAGTTTAAGCACTGAATGGGCCCAGCTGAAGTTGGCTGTGGAAGGCATTGGTCCTCCCAGGTGGTAAGGAAGGACAGAATAATTTACCTTCTCCCAGCTTCTGTGATCTCACAATGCTGTCCAGCTTCAAGATAGCTGATCAAGGGGCCTGAGATAATAGCAGGCAGGTTTTGAAATCAGTAGACTTGGCTTTAAAGGTTCTGCTGCTTCCAAGTTAGGCCTTAGGCTGGTGAGCTGCTCAGAGCCACGGTTTCCTCACTTGTGAAATGGGTTCATAATAATTACAGCAGCAGCAGCAGCAGCTACTGATATGGTTGTAAGGATTAATTGAGTCCATGGAAGAGTAAAGGCTCTGTAAAATTTAAGCTGTGACACAGATGTTGGTTTTTATTATTATTCAGCCTCAATCTTCCAAGGAAATGGGGTCAGAGAGCTTCACAGAACTTGAGGGGACAGAGAGGAGAAATGGGGAACGGTCTAGCCTAGTCTCTTCCCTCCTTAGTACTGGGAAAGTACTGGGAATAAAGATGAGGTCCCAAATCCAATTTACTCAGAGCTCTGTGGTGGGAGGACTCAGAGATGTGGAAGACAAAGTCCCCAACACCGAGGAGCTTTAGAGGCTCCTGGGCTACTTGGCATAAAGGAACTCTGCTCCCAATTAAGGAGGGAAGGTGCATAGGAAGAAGCCACAACTTAAGAAAAGAAGAGTGAATGTTTATTTACCCTTCCCTGTGATTTTACAAACTTGCAATTCTAACAACTAGAAATGTTGCTGAAGTCATGCAGTGTTTTCTAACTCATGAGTGTGGCACCACCTCCCGAGAATCCGCCCCGGGACTGAGCAGCGGTGGGCAGCTGTTTGCCATCCACAGAACCTAGGGCAGCCTGGCACAAGCAGGTGTGGGATGGTGGAGGCTGGGAAAGTCGGCTGTAGAAAGCAAGGGGCACCTTCCTCCCTGGTGCTGCCAGGAGGACCAGGGCCACCAGCTTAAGCGCTCTGCTGTCCCTACTGGATGGGCTCCTGTGAGGGGTGGATGGCGTGTCCCATGCTGAGCATTCTGGAGATTGCTCAGTGCTATACCTGAGGGAGAAGATGATGAAAAAGAGGCAGAGGGAAGATGAAAGAGTCCTATAAGGAAGCTCAGCTGCACAACTTAGGCTCTGCAGTCTGGTGGCATAGCTCTGGCCACCCTCTGAGAGGGCACGATGAGCCTCAAAAATGATGACATGGAATGCTCCCAGCAGAGATCTTTGTGTATGACGCTGTGCACACACACACATACACACAAACGATATATATGCATGTATGATGTACACACATAGAAACAGGCAGGTGCACAACTGCCTGCAGAAAGCAGAGATGAGTGCTAACGGGGTTTGGAGGAGGAGGTGAAACAGAGGAGGGACACTTAGCAACCTGCCTAGTGGCCTTGGAGCTCATGGAGGGCTGGGAACAGGTAAGGCTCCCCATCAGTCTGACTGTTCTGTCCAGGTTCAGGCAGAGGCTGGGGTTGCAGGGACTGGGCAGCGGTCATAACGGGAGAGAGAGAGGCTGCCCCGGGCTGTAGGGCTTGGAGTAAAGGGCAGCAGGTGAGTGGTTTCAGGTGAAGGTGTGGGCAGAAGTGGGAGAAGCCTGAGCACAGGAATGTGAGGAGCGTCCCCTGCATGGGAGCAGAGAGCAAGGAGGGCTCTGAGAGGATGTGCACTCTTGGGGACCTGGAAGATGGAGCAGGAGGAGAGCAGGGAGACCTACTCGCAGACTCCATATCAGAAAGTCCACAGGCCATGAGGAAATCCTCAAGGGTGTAGGGTCAGCTATCATCAGTACTTTGGTCATTGGCACAAGCTGAGCCCAGAATGAAGGCAGCCTCTCGGGCAGCAGATCTTCTGAGATGTCCTGGGCTGAGAGGTGCTTTGGCTTTTGAGCCTTATCTTAAGAGAAAACTCTGGATTTGCAGGTGGAGGCAGAGTCTGGGACTAGAAATCTAGAAATGACCACTGTCACAGCAGCATTTCTGCGGAGTGTGTGTGTGTGTGTGTCTTAAGTCTATGTGTGAACACATGAGCACCCCAAGACAGAATTGTGAGTAAAATGTCAATTTCCCATCTGGTTGAACTGCCAGAAAGCTGTTTAAGAGAGGAGGCAGTGGGGGATGACAAACACACCGAACATTGAGTCTTTACTATGTGCTGGGCACTATTGTAAGCTCTTTAGATGTATTAACACATTCATCCTCGCACTGCCCCTCTCCGTACGCTACAGACACAGGTATATGCATGGGCACATAGATACACAGCAACACTAACACTCCTGGGTTCACAGTTGTATATTTGTACACAGAAATACACAGCTGCATAGACACAAGTGCAAACACACATGCAGGGATACTTAAACGTGGATGCAAACCAACACTCACACGTAGAGATGTGCATGGACACCTTGTGTCTTCAGGGGGCAGGTATGGGATTAGGGGAAGGCATTTAGAAAAGTTGTGTAGACAGCAACAAAGATAATGTGGCTACCTTCACAGGCTTTGCGGGCCTGAGCACATGTAATTTTTTAGAGAAGGAAAAAGAGACTCAGAGATGTGAAGTGATTTGCCCAAGGTCACACAGCCACTAAGAGACAGATCTGGGACCCAGGAGGCAGTCAGGCTCCTGAAGCTCCTATCTCCCACACTCACCAGAAAGGCTGTGAAGGCTGCCTAAGAGGGGCTTCCTGTGTGGTGTGAGTCCTGCTTCGCCTGGTCTGATTCCAGCTGGCCTCAGACAGCCCATGGGTGTGGCCAGCGATGTGATGGAACAAACTCGACCCTGTCTAGGGACTGAGCTGAGAAGCTGCTGCCTTCTGGCAAGGAGCCCCGTGCCTGGCCATACTGAGCCTCTCTTTCTCCCCAGGGCCTGTATCCACAGCAGGCAGCGAGGATGCCCTATCAGCAGGCTTTTCACCCCCAGCTGGGATGTTACTCCCAACAGGTGAGTAGACGTTCTCTCCTCCTCTGTCCCGGCTTCATGAAGGCCTTTGGGTCAGAGGGTGCATCTGCTCCCTCCTCTTGGTCCAGCTGGTGACCAGCCACCTGGCCTACCATTGGCTCCGGAGTACAGACTCACATACTGGCATGCATGTGGAGATTACAAACTGATGTCCCTGTGTGACAACACCGGGCACTTAAGGGAGCTCCTCCTGCATGCTGGGCCTGTCCGTAAGCACTGTGTCTGCACTAACTAATTTAGCCTTCAAAATTACCCTGTGAGGTAGGTTATAGATGAGGAAACCCAAGTGCAGAGAGATTAAGTAACTTGCCCAAAGTCATAAAGTGAACATACAAATTAGGTGTTGCTGTGGCAATACATCGCCCCCACATCTCGGGGACTTTCAACAATGAATATTAATTTCTTGCTAGGGTCTACGGACTGGCTGAGCTGGGCTGTGGATCAGGTTTACGTGGGTCCCACATGCCTCTCCTGGGCCTGTGCTGAAGATTCAGTACCTGTTGCTCTTTCCACGGTGGATGGCAAGAGCCCAACAGGGCAAGAAGAAACACGTGATCCCTCTGAAATCCTCAGCTCAGACCTGTCTGTGGGAACTTCCACCCACCTTCCACTGGCCAACGCAAACGACATGGCTTTGCTCAGCATCAGTGGGACTGAGGAGTCATATTCTTCCCATGTAGGGTTGCCAGTTAAAATCCAGGACACCCAGTTAAATTTGAATTTCAGATAAACAAGGAAAAAATGTGTAGTGTCAGTATGTCCCAAATATTTCACAGGATATACTTATGCTAAAAATATGTATTTATCTGAAATTTGAATTTTTATTTGCTAAATATGGCAACACTACTTTCATGGGTAGGTCGGGATAAATATCTGTGGGACAATAATTGAGGTTTGACCTCTGTCAGGCTGGCCTGCCAATGACCATGCTTTACTATGTCTTGTATGTAGATGCACAAAAATACCACCAGAAAATAAAGCAGCAGCAAGAGAAATGCAAACACACACACACACACACACACACACACACACACACACATGCAGATAGAAACACAGGTACAGTTGTACACGTGCCACCAAGTTGCAGGTGTCTGTGTGCAGGCACAGGCACACAAATAGATACAGAAGCACATTGAGGGGTATTGAGTCTTGGGACAGGGATGGGGGTATGAGGAAAGGAGCTTAGAATGGAGGAGCAGAGGGCACCAACACCCAGCCTGCCATAGCCCCAGGCTGGCCTTGCTCCTCCACACAGAGGTGGACACCCCCACACTCCAACTCATACAGCCTCTGCCTCTCCTGTCTCCCCAGGGAGCCCCACCCTCTGTGCAAACTGCACCTCTGACCTAATGTGTTAGAACGTTCGGGAGGGCAGGGAAGAGCCCGTAGGTGTAGGCAGCTTTGTTACCTGGGCCAGCACTGATTTCTCAGCAGCAGGAACCCTTGCATCCTGAGACGAAGCTGGGATGAGAGATGATCTAGGTCAGGAAACCTCAGCCCCATTGCCTCCACACCCGAACAGGAATATCGTCGACCTGGCTCCAGAGAGAATATTTTTAGACAATTACGTGTATGTGTACGCACACATGCATGTGTATGTATTTGAAAAAAGTAATATAAAAACATGGTAAAAAATTTTAAAACTTGGAGGTAATCACTGTTTAATGTATTTTTTTAACATATTTTTCCGGCGATATCTATTTATATAAACATTTTTATATAAATGCAGCATTCTGGGCACACTGTTCCATTGCTTTTGTCAGTGAGGATTATATTTGGAGACAGCTCCAGAGCAAGCTACAAAGCTCTACTTTATAGTGTCATCAGATACATAGAATCAGGGGCACATTTTTGATGACATTGTGTGAGCCCTAGGACCTGCCTCCTCCATTCTGATCTCCTTCCAGGGCCAGGCAGTTCTTCCCCCATGAGGACAGGGGTACTTTCTGCCATGCTGACCCACAGGTCACGACTCCCATCTGTCCTGGGAGGTGCTCTTGGTGTGTTCTGACCTTTAGCTCATCACCTTGGGATTTGGTGCCTGCACCCAGCATCACCAGGCCTCACATCTCCACTGGAGAACACTGGGGAGGACCAGGAGGGAGGACTCAGGTTTCCAGAGAGGACACAGCACAGAGAGGCTGGTGTGAAACAAAGTGTGAGCTCTGGGCTTACCCTTCCAGGGTTCTGACCACAACTCAGATGCTGGAAACACTGAGAAAGTTGCTTCACTTCTCTGAAACTCAGATTTCCTGTTTCCAAACTGGAAATAATAATAGTCCTACCTCACAGGGCTTTCTGGAGTTTTAATGACAGCATCCATGTGAAGGGCTGGGCACATTTTAAGCACTCAATGAGTGCTAGCCTTTGTGGATTTTTTTTTTTTTAGACAGAGTCTCGCTCTGTTGCCCAAGCTGGAGTGCAGTGGCATGATCTTAACTCACTGCAACCTCCGCCTCCTATGTTCAAGCGATTCTCCTGCGTCAGCCTCCCGAGTAGCTGGGGCTACAGGCATGTACTACCACGCCTGACTAATTGTTGTATTTTTAGTGGAGATGGGGTTTCGCCATATTGGCCAGGCTGGTCTCGAACTCCTGACCTTGTGATCTGCCCGCCTCGGCCTCCCAAAGTGCTGGGATTACAGGCGTGAGCCATCGCACCAGGCCTCCTTTGTGGATTTTTTTTAAGATAAGGGCATATGGGGTGAGAGAGGGCTGCCAAGAGTGCCCGATTCCTGAGCACTTGGACCCCAGACTTGCTATTAAAATGGAAATCCAGAAGTTTCTTCAAGTTCTGACTGATACTCCCTTCAGCACAGAAGAGGATAGACATTAGCTCCATATGAGAAAAGGTTTTCTGATATTTGGAGCTGTCAGTAATGGAATGTAGTGCTCATAAGGTAACGAGGCCCACATTATTTAGGTATTCAAGAAGATGCCTTAGTGGTCTTTTCTTTCTTCCCTCCTTCCTTCTGCCCCTCTTCACTTTCCTCTTTCTCCCTTTCTTGCATTCATTCATTTAACATATGTTTGATAAGCAGCGACTGTGTCCCACGCGCTGTCGTAGGGCTGGGGAGAGAGGGGTCAATGAGATGGATGAGGTCTCTGCCTTGTTGCGGCACGATGGTGGGAGCTGCAGCTCTTGGTTGGAGTTCATCACGGGCAATCTCGGAAGCCCCACTGAATTCCTATACTTCCCTAGAGTTTGTGCTCAACACCATTGCCCTTTTTTGCCCTTCCTCCTAGACTCACACTGTCCACGATGGCAGCCACCAGCTATGTGTGGCTATTTAAATTTAAATTGGCTGAAATTAAGTATAATTCAAAACTCAGTTCCTCATGCCCATGAGCCACATTTCAAATGCTCAATTGTCGTGTGTGGCTGGTGGCTTCCACGTCACATGGCACAGATGTAGGACATTGCTGCCATCGCAGGACTTTCCACTGGGCAGGGCTGTCTCAGACTTGGAATCTGTTGAAAGGATCTCAGGAGAGATAGAAGCCAGAGCTGTGTAAATCACAACAGCTTTCTGGGGATAATGAAAGCCTTAAAAATAAACAAGGGGCTTTTGAGATGATTATTGACAGAGGGAAAAGCTAGGGAAACAGGGAAGAGAATGGAAATAATATGTGCTATATGCCTGTCTCTTTATTTGTATCACCTGACTCCATCCCCACTAACAATGTAGTGTTTTCTCATTTTGCAGATGGGGAAACTGAGGCCCAGATAAATTCGGTAACTTGCCGGGCTCACTACAGAAGTTGAGCCCTAGGCTTTCTCCATTCCAATATGTTGCCTTCTATGTACCCAACAGTGACTGAGGGGCACAGGAGCTGAGGCTGCGGGCGGGTGGCTGGGCTTAGAGTTGGGCTGGGGAATGGTGACCTCACCCCTCTCTTCTCTGTGGCCCGCAGGTGACGCCATACAACCCACAGCAGATGGGACAGCAGATCTTCCGCTCTTCCTACACCCCACTACTGAGCTACATCCCTTTTGTCCAGCCCAATTATCCCTACCCTCAGAGGACACCTCCAAAGATGTCTGCCAACCCCCGAGACCCTCCCCCAATGGCAGGAGATGGACCACAATACCTCTTTCCCCAAGCATATGGGTGAGTCAGCCCATACTGGAGGCCTAAGGGTGTCCAGAAAGCTGGTGGGAGTGGGGGCAAGTTGAATGGGCTTGCCCGTGCTTTCTTGGTACATGTGTTCCATGGCTGTGGGGTGGGATGGGCCCTGTACCTGTGGCCAGTGGTTGTGTGGGTCCTGGAGGGACTTGGTGCAGTGATGAAGAGGGTCTGGGCCCTGGTGGGCCCCTTTTGTAGGTGCATTTCAGGTCTGGTTGCAGAAATGCAACTACGTGGTTCATAACATATGGATACCCCTCTCCACAGGCAGGAGCAGTTGGTGCAGTGATACATTTGCCTTTACCCATGTGCTTGGTTACAACAGGACATGGCCAGCTAATCTCCTTAGAGCCCTCACCTCGCACTGTTGGCACCCTGAGCTCCTTGCCAGACTAATCTCCCGAACATCCCATTGACTTTGTGATGAGCCCTGCTGAAGAGCCTTCGACTGCTTATCAGGGCTGCCCACACTTTTCCACCACATTCCCCAAACTGCAGAGGCAAGGAGCTCCTATTTCCTGGGACGATCTAAGGGCTTAACAGCAAACAGCCAGCACAAACTCAACATTCTGGCTGAAAATTCTACTCAAATTGTGCATGCTGTTGAGTCACAAATTTGTGTTTGTTTTAATATAATAATACATAGCCATTCATTCCCACCCACCAAACCTTCCACTAATATGGATGCTCAAAGCGTCAGGTGGTGCCGTGTCATTCCTGGGAACCCCAGTCTCCCCGGCACACCCTGGGGAATGGATGCCCGGGTTTGAGAAACTCACTTCATAGGATGAAGGCCAAACTTCCCAGCCTGACAGTGATTCCCATCCTTCCACCTCCCCATCACAGAACCTTCCTTGCTGTGCCGACCCATGTCATGTCCCCAAACTCTCATCCTTTCAATCAGTATTTTCTCCAAATAGCTTGTTAAAAGGCATAAATGCAGAAAGTGGTTTCAGTAGTCAGATCTGTTTGGGAAAAGCTGTGGGAAACAGAGATAAACAGATTTCTTAACTGTTGGAATTCTCAGATCATTTAATTTCCTAGGGTGCATGGAGAATGTTCAAGAAGGTGGCCAATAGTATTATTTAAATGTGAAATCCACGCTCTTTTTTATTTTATTATTATTATTTTTTGAGATGGAGTTTCACTCTTGTTGCCCAGGCTGGAGCGCATTGGTGCGATCTCGGCTCACTGCAACCTCCACCTCCCAGGTTCAAGTGATTATCTTGCTTCAGCCTCCCAAGTAGCTGGGATTACAGGCGTCCACCACCACATAAAGCTAATTTTTGTATTTTTAGTAGAGACGGGGGTTTCGCCATGTTGGTCAGGCTGGTCTCAAACTCCTGACTTCAGGTGATCTGCCTGCCTTGGCCTCCCAAAATGCTGGGATTACAGCCATGAGCCACTGTGCCCAGCATCCACACCCTTTTAAAAAAAATTTCCTTCCTTCCTTTCCCTTCCTTCCTTCCTTCCTTCCTTCCTTCCTTCCTTCCTTCCTTCCTTCCTTCCTTCTTTCCTCCCTCCCTCCCTCTTTTCCTCTCTCCCTCCCTCTCTTTTCCTTTCTCTTGCAGAGTATATCATGGTGTGTTCCACCTAACACACCCTGGGAAACGCTGTGTTAACACATGTAGTTAATTTGAATTTAGCCTGCAGGGGACCCATAGATGAATAGCATATGCTTCTTCCCTTCAGAGAACTGAGAGCAGATGAAATGTGGGTACAACAATGTTAGTGCCCTGGCAAAGTGAAAGCCATCAAAGTGGCCCAAGGACAGAGGCAGGATCCCTGCAGCGGGGGAGGTTCCTGTGAGCAGCGCTGGGAGGAGGGCATTCCAGGCAGGAGGAGCAAGGCCCTCAGATGGGAAGACATGCGGCAAGCTGGAGACCTGGGGAATAAAGGCGTCTGGCTGAAGCATTAGATTTGTCTCTGAAAAAGGTGGAAAACAGAATTGGAAAAGGGAGGTTGGGACTGGATTATGAAAGGCTTTGGACTGCTAGGCCTGGGGATCCGGGGAAGATTTATACACATCAGAGTGAATTGATGGGCTAGAAGTAAGAGAAACAGGAAGCAGGGTAGGGTGTGGTCTGGAGGTGGCTCTAGGGGCCTATGGGAGAGATTATCATCTCCTGGAGGTGAGAATAGAGACCCAGATAAGCTGCCTGCAGGCTGGACAACTTCCCACATTCTGTGCTGTGACTCTGGTTTCTGGGAAGATAGACTTGCTGAAGAAGATAGCCCTGGCTGTGTCTGGGAGGAAGAGTGGTCTTAATGTCTCCTCAGTCAGCTTTCGGGAACCCCCGATTGGGAGCTGTGAGACCAGAAGGTTGAGACCTGGTCTCCACACGTCTGCAGAGGTTGGAGGAGTGGGAAGGTAACCCGAGGAAGGAGTAGCCTGAGACGTGGGAGATGGCCTGGGGAGAGCCAGAGACAGTGGAGGCAAAGAGGAGGGTGAGGAGAAGGAGCAGGGTGGATTGGCGTTCTGAGAGGCTGAGGAAACCAGGATCACGAGATCAAGGGTGCAAGCCTGAGTACCCAGAGGGGATGATCTGTTCATTCAAAAAACATTGATCCAGCACCTTGTATGTGCCTGGCACTGTTGTAGGCACCAGGGATAATGGAGTGAACGAGACAAAAGTTTTCCTTCTCCTAAGGAACTTTCATTCTAGGAGGAGAAAAGGACAATAAGGAGATAAACAAGTAAGTATGCAAAGTCAGGTCCTCGGGATATGGGTTAGGGTGGGGAGAAGAATCAAGGGTAGCCTCTTGAGCCAAGATCTAAATGAAATGAGAGAAAGAACCATGCATATATGTCGGGGATGAGCCTCTGGGCAGAAAGAATAGAAAGTGCAAAGGCTCTGAGGTGGGAACCTGTGGCTGCAGCACAAACAGTGAGGGACGGAGTGCGTGGAATTAAAATCAGAGGTAGCCAGGGCCAGACTAGACAAGGCCTGGTAGGCATGGCTAGAAGTCTTGTTTCAGCAGCAGTGGAAAACCATGTAGGCTTTTAAATTGATGAGGACATGTTCTAATTTTCTATATAAAACAGATCACATTGGCCAATGTCTGAAGAATGGACTATGAGGGTAAGAGCTGAGGCAGGGGAGTAGGCTAGGCGCTTTATATTGAGCACCAGGCATTGGTGGCATGGATGAAGGCAGTGGCCCTGGGAAAGGGGGCAAGTGAAAAGATCTGTGATGTGTTCTTTTCTTGGTAGAATTGGTGGGACTTGATGATGGTTAAATGTGTAATGAGGGAAGGGAAAAGTCAAGCAAATTCCTTGGTTTTTGACTTGTGCAACTGGAGCAGCAGCAATGCCAAAATACTAAGGTCATTGGGCCTGGCGCAGTGGCTCATGCCTGTAATCCCAGCACTTTGGGAGGCCAAGGTGGGTGGATCACTTGAGGTCAGGAGTTCGAGACCAGTCTGGCCAAGATGGTAAAACCCCGTCTCTACTAAAAATACAAAAATTAGCTGGGCATGGTGGTGGGTGCCTGTAATCCCAGATATTCAGGTGGCTGAGGCAGGAGAACCACTTGAGCCTGGGAAACGGAGGTTGCAGTGAGCCGAGATCATGCCATTGTACTTCAGCCTGGGTGACAGAGCAAGACTTCATCTCAAAAACAAAACAAAACAAAGCAAAATAAACAAACAACAACAAAAAACAAAAAACAACCAAGGTCATGATGACTAGAACAAGGATCTGTTTACTAAGAGTCAGTCTTGGACATGTGAAAATTGTGAGTGTCATTAGACAGATGGGTAGAGTTTTGGATAGGCAGGTGCATATAGGAGTCTGGAACTCAGGGGAGAGATTGGGGCTGGTAATACATTTGGGAGCCATTTACATATACATGATATTTCAAGGAATGGGATGGGATGGAATGAGATGGCCCAGAATACACAAGTATAGAGAAGAGAAGAGGTCTAAGGGCTGAGCCTTGAGACTTCTAGCATGTAGAGGCTGCAGAGATGTGGAGGAACCAGCAAAGACTCTATCAATAAGTAGGACTATCTAGTGAGGTGGGGAAAAAATGGGAAAGTGGAGTGCAGGAAGCCAAGTGAAGAAAGTATTTCCTGAACAAAGAGCTGGTTTTGGGGTGGTGATGCGAGGCGCTGGATGGAACAAGATCAAGGTGAGGCTGCACCTGGCTGGGGAAGACGCATGGGCCTAAGCAGAGAGTTTAGTGTGGAAGACAACAAGGGTTAGCAGAAAAGGTGGAATCAAGAGACAAAACTGTGTAAAGGGGAGAGGAAGGAGAGAGGGGCTTCCATGTCCTCAGGGAAGGAGAAGTAGAACCCTCCCCTCTGCCAAGTCAATTTGTATACATTCATCAGGGTGGGATAACCATACAATTTATCTTCCAAGCAATAATAAATTTGAGAATTAAAAGGAGTACCGATAATAATTATACCAGGCCAGACACAGTGGCTCACACCAGTAATTCCAGCACTTTGGGAGGCCAAAGCAGGTGGATCACCTGAGGTCAGGAGTTTGAGACCATCTTGGCCAACATGGTGAAACCCCATCTCTACTACAAATACAAAAAATTAGCCGGGTGTGATGATGCACACGTGTAGTCCCAACTACTTGGGAGACTGAGGCACAGGAATCGCTTGGACCTGGGAGGCAGAGATTGCAGTGAGTCGAGATTGTGCCACCGCACTCCAGCCTGAGCGACAGAGTAAGACTCTGTTTCAAATAAAAAACTATAAAATAATTATACCAGAAATATCAACATAGAGCCTGGCCCAGGCAAACCAAGACATATGTTCATCATACTCAACAAGCAACTCAAGCTCCTCCTCCTCCAGGAAGCATTCCTTGTTAACTCTTGTCCACACAGATTGCTCCTCTTCCTGGCCCTCTAGTGTACATACTGTCTTGATCATGCCGGTGGCGGTTGATCTGATCAGAAGTTCTCAACCTAGAGGAGCTAGCTGCATGTGTGGCAATCAGATATGAGCTGTATCATGATCATTGTCGATTAGTGATAATTGTTAGATACCGCAGTATGGGTTACAGCCTTTATTTTGAAAGTAGATGGTAGGGTATCCTTATAATAATATCATTACAATTTCTGAATGATCTTCCAATATGATTTCTGAAAGAGAGAAATAGAGGTTGGGTTACCGCTGGCATGGACTGCTTATGAGGCACTCACATTGTGTCAGGTCCTGGGCACTGGATATGAAATAGGTAGTCTGTGCTCTCTTGGGACTTATTTTATTGAGAAGGGAGTGACACGACCCAGCCTAACTTGCCTATGGACACTCAGTGAGCAACAGACACAGTTAGCTGCTGAGGCACTAAAAATGAATGCCGTGGTCTATTTCCATTGCTTCTTCCCTCCTCCAATTGAGGAATTGTTTCATCAATTCATAGGAGGGTACCACGGACGTGAATCTCTTGTATAACACGCATCTGGCCAGCTGAAAAGTGATTGAGAATCCCAGGATTAGATTAAACCTAGCCATTTGCTCTACTGTAATTTGTATTGAGTTCTGTTCCCATTCATTCAAAATATCTGAGCAGATGGGTGAAGAAATTACAGTAGGATTCCAGAAGTGTGAGTAAATGATTCCATCTGGAGAGGTCAGGGAAGTCTTCACAGAGGAGATGGCTTTTGAACTCTATTTTGAAGTATGGATAGGAGTGTGCCAGGGAGAAAAGGAGAGGCGTGTGCATTTCTGCTCTTAGAGGGTGAGGTGTACGTCTTAACTCTTCCTTCCCTGAGGGTCTAGCAAAGACCTAGGCACTCAGTGATGTCTCAATGCTTACTTCTCAGTCAGGGTTGGAGTGAAGGGCCTGATTTAGTTTGGTGCTGGTAAGGGGAGGAGGGACTCTAGGATTGTCCAGCCTCGAAGATCTTACGCTGGACTTGCCTCTAAGTTCTCTGATGTTGTAGATTTTCCTGAGGGACACATCTGGTCCTCTAAGGCAGGTAGAGTGGTCACAGGAATACAGGTCCAGAGAGGGTCCCTGTTCTATGGGTCTTGGGCAGGGAGAGAGTGTAGGCTTCATTGAAACAATATTTGCAGGCTCCCAGGGGCTTCATGATCCAAGTAAACCTAAGGAGAAATGCTTGATTGCCCTCTAATTGTATTATTTTAATATTTTACTTTCCCAAGGCCAAAGCTTTTTTCTTATGGCAAAGCCTTTACCTTCTAAGCCTGTCAAGGTCTTCACTGTTTCAAAAATTAATATATTATTTTTTTCTAATCCTTTTCGATAACATTAGGAATCTCACCATGGCGTCTACCCTCCCTCTCTTCCAGGTTCGGCTCAACATCCGGAGGGCCCTTGATGCACAGCCCCTATTTTTCCTCCAGTGGGAATGGCATAAACTTTTAGATCTCCTTCTCTTCCCCCTTTTCCTCCCTTAGCCCTCGGATCACCGCTAAGGGCTTTTTGAATTTTTGGATTCTGCAAAAGCTTGGTATGAAGTTTGGAAAGGCAAGGTTCTGACCAGGTCACAGACAGAAAACAGCAAGACCAGATTCATCTATTGGCCAACACTGACACACAAACAGCCCCCCTCACACATGGCACAAGCTACACACACACACACACACACACACACACACACACACACACACGCTCCTCATATTCATACTTGCTTGCTCAACCACTTATGCATCTGTATTTAGCTAACATGAGTGATTTTTGTTTTTGTTGTTGTTGGTAAAATAGAAGTAAGACACTTAATTTTAGAAAGTTTGTATTTTATGATAAAAGTATGAGCTGCTTGAAATGGAGTGCGCCTGTTTATTTTTGTTGTGTTCTGCGTAATCTTTACTGCTCATTTTCCCCACGAGACTCAGTGTTTACTCAGGACATGAAAGGAGACCACAAGCTGGAGTCCTCAGAGTGCTGCTATCTAAATATGGGACCTAAGGGATCATAAGCGAGAGGGCTTATCTCTTTTCCCCTGTGATCCACTCACTTCTCAACATCCCAGTGTATGCATCTCAGGAAGGGACATCATAAAGGGAATGCACTTTCTCCTATCCCAAGTGGAAGTTTTCCATAAAAGGTCTCTTTTGGACAAACAATTGGAAAATGTAGCCTGGTAAACAATTTCAAAACCAACGCTAAATATGACAGACTATATCCAATGATTGCACATCAGTACCAAGATAGAGGTCAGTGTCAAAACTGCACCTAATGGCAGCATCCCTAGTCCTGTCTTGTCAAACTCTTACCAATAATTCGAATAAGGACGTTGAGAGCAACTTAATCACATTGATGGAGGACATGACTCTGGGAAGAGGAGACAGCCTGGATCTGTGACAGCACACACTCTTTTTTTTTTTTTTTTTTTTTTTGAGGTTGGGGTTTTTTTCTGTCCCCCCGGCTGGAATGCAGTGGTGCGATCGCAGCTCACTACAAGCTGCACCTCCTGGGTTCACGCCATTCTTCTGCCTCAGCCTCCCAAGTAGCTGTGACTACAGGTGCTCATCACCATGCCCGGCTAATTTTTTGTATTTTTAGTAGAGATGGGGTTTCACCATGTTAGCCAGGATGGTCTCAATCTCCTGATCTCATATTCTGCCCGCCTCAGCCTCCCAAAGTGCTGGGATTACAGGCGTGAGCCACTGTGCCCAGCCAACAGCGCACATTCTTTAACTCTTCTATTGTACCCCCTTGGCAGACATCGCTAATCAGCTATGTCATTCTATCCCCATAAGCTTGGACAAAGCCACAGAGTCATTCTCCATGTGGTGCTCCAGGCAGCTGTCACTGACCAGAGTTGGTCTGTGAAATGAAACCCATGTGCCATGTGTAAACAGGAATTAATGTAAGGATATTCTTTGGTCTAAAAACTGAACTACGCCCATCTAGTTTGGAACCAGCATTCTCAGTTCTCACCTGCTCTATTACCAACCCGGTTATTCACCTGGAAGTTGAACTCCACCGTGAATGAGGCCATTGAGAGACAGCCTGGGGAACATTAGGAGTCCTAACCAAGACAGCAATGGGAGGCTGGGAGTCTGGAGGTCACCAGTGTTTCAGGATGGACCTAAGTCCAGTGCCCACAGGAGCATTTCTTTTGCTGTCACAGTGTAACCCCAGTGGCCTCACTGTTCTTTCTTTCTGGGTCCCTGGAAACCAATTTCTCTCCCAAGTTCCCTCAAGACTTATGCCTTCTTACTTTCTTCATGGCCTAAGTCTAGGATTCCCTGGAAGTCCTTCAACTCCCTTCCCCAGTGCTCGACCCTACTTTGGGCATTTCTTGTTTCTTCTTGATAGCCTTGGTTAACAGTCTGTCCCGAAGGTCTTTCTTATATTGTACTTCTAGGTATTGATCCAGGCTAGACTATAGTTTGCCACCCTCCCTTGATCTCAGCATGTTGGGAAACAGGAGACAGTAAAAGAAAAATCATGGGTTTGCCTTTGGCCAGACCTGGTTTCTTAGCTGCTTTCCAACTATGACTTGGGGCAGAGAACTTAACTTCTCTGAACCTCTTTTTCATGAGTGGCCATATTAAGAGTTGTGAGGATTAAAAGATAATGTAGACTTAACATAAACTTTGTCTACTTAATATAGACTTGTGGCTTTAAGATGGTGGAGTAAAGATGTTTCTTTTCCTCTTCTCTTGAAACTGACCCCCAAATAACAAGGAGAACAAGTAAACCTGTACAAACTCTATCCTCAATGAAACTCGGAGAAATGGGTAATCCCATCCCATATACAAAGGCAGAAATGAGATGGAGGAAAGGTAAATGCCTTAGCAGAACAGGGGAAGATCACATGGAAATGCCTGCCAAAGGAAATATCAACAAGAAGCTAGTCATTTCTCCTGCAGAGCCCCAATGGTCCTAGGAACTGGAGGTGCCAGGTGCTAGACTCCATGGAAGGTGGGGCTAGAAAGAGGTGAAAGCAACCTGGCCCCACAAAGCCAAAAGCCATGGCCGGTTCTGTAGGAGACAGCAGGCATTTTCTCCAGAGAAATGTACAGACCATGCATAAGGACTGTGGAGATGGCCCAGATGGAAAATGGGGATCAAGTGTAATACACATACACTCCTCAATACCAGCAGCTAGGCTTTAACCAAGAAGCAGAGGTTTGGAAGCTCCGCTAGAGAAACTGAATTGCCTCAAGGCATTTGGTGGTACCAGGGAAAATTACCCTACGATTAATGCCCTTTTAGAAAGACCTTCCAATCAACTTTTTAGAACAATCTCCAACAAGAAAGAAATAGATCAAAGCAAAGGTAAGAAGGAACTAAGGAGAGACTGACTGCAGTATTATAAGGGAGACAAGGTAGTACATTTTAAAAATAAGGATGATATGCCATATGCTTATTGTTTTAAATCAGAATAAGAAAGTGTTTTTGGAAATTAAAACGGCAATAGCTGATGTAATTTTTTAAGTGAAAGGGCTGGAAGTTAACATCACAGAGATCTCATGAAAGAAGAATAAAAAAATACATAAGGGTGGGTTATAGGAGATAAAAGATAAGCAAATGAGAGGACCAGTACAGAAGACCCAATATCTGGCTAAGGGACATTCTAGGCAACAGAGTGAAAATGGAGAGGATGTAAATACTAATGAAAAAAATAAAAGAAAATCCCCCAGATTGAAAGGCCCAAACAAGTGCTCAGCAAAGTGAAAGAATAAGATGCACATTGAAGAATATCCCTATGAAATTTCAGGAGAGCAAAGATAAAGACAAGATTCTGAAATTTCCCAAAAAACCAACTCACATACAAATGCTCAAGAACCAAAATGGCAGCAGAGTTCTCAACAGTAACACTGGTACCTAAAACATCCTGAAACAAAGGCGACAGAACTTCAAGTGGAAATAATTTTCAACCAAGAATTCTAAATCCAAACTCTGCCTCGTGAAGGTAGAATAAGATGCTTTCAGATATGCAAAGTCTCAAAAAATTTACTTCCCTGCACATTTGTCAGGAAGCTAAGGGAAGGTGTACTCCAATAAGACAAGTGGGTAAACAAAGAAAGAAGACATGGAATCCAGGAATCAGGTATTCAATGTGGAGGGAGGCTAAGGAGATTCCTGGGATGATGGAAAAGGAATGTCTTCACTCAGGAGACATGAAACAGAGCCTCTGAGAGCCACCGCCACCAGTCCAGATTGGAGTAGGAAGTTGGTGAGCTCCAGAAGAGAGGCATGTCAGTGGAGGTTGGGGAATGGCTGGAGAAAAAAATGATAGATTATTCTGATGGAGCTGATTCTGTGGAAAATTGTATTAAGAGTTGTTTTATAGCAGTTGGTGGGGGTGGGAAGCTTTAACTATAAATTCAAATTAAAAAAGGAACAGTTGTTATTAACTCAGCAGTGAACAATATTTACCTGGTTACAACAATAAAAAGTTCAAATATAGATTTAACAAAAAATGGTGATAAATTGTAACCGTGGTGGGAGGATGAAGGTGGAGAGAAGGTGTGAATAGAGCTAAAATCCTCATTTATCATAATAGGAAGGCAGGAGGTAATATCTAAAATGGATGATACCAGAGATAGTGGAATTCATATAATTATCTAGAAATCTGGAGATAAACACCAAGATAAAGAGCCAAGAGAGTTAGGGGCATTGATTTGTGGGGGAAGACGGTGCAGGGATCACTGCCTTGTTTATTAGACTTTTTAGCACTATTTGGCTTTTAAACCATGTATATGCATTACTTTAATAAAAATAAGGATTTATTTAAAAGAGAGAGAAGTTGCATGTAGAACACTAGTATGATGCTTGGCATACAGTAGGTATCAAAAATTCTTGTTGAATTGTATCAAGCTGCCTTCTGACACAGCTAGAGCCCACTGCCCCAGCTCTCATCCCAGAATGTTTGAGAATCAGATTCTCAGAAGTCCTTAGAAACTTTTTTTCTCAAGAATTTCTTATGAAGAGAATTTAGGTGAAGGGGGGCCTGGAGCCAATGGCCAATGCTTTTCCAACACATTGCACCCCTGACTCTGCTCACGTCTCAGGGAATTCCAGAAATAGTTGAAGAATAATGGGAACAGGGACCCTGAGTGCTTTTCCTGATCCAGCATCATGAAGTCTGAATGGGACTGAAAACTCCCAGCTCTTCCCGGCTCTTCTGTGGGTTCCTTCAAACCCACCTTCCCCCACCCCATTCATTCAGCACACAGTCACTGAAAATGCATCCTTAGGGATACATCAGTGGGTAAGACAGAGACAGTGCCTGGCCCTGTGAATTTGTAAGCACAGATATTCAATCATAGCTACTGTGAAAGGAGATGAGGTTACCAAAGGCACACACTGGCAGCTATGAGAGCACATACCAGGATCACCCAATCCAGTTCAGAGGGTCAGATAAGTGATGTCTACTCTTTTTTTTCTTTTTATTTATTTATTTCTTTTTTTTTTTTTTTTTTTTGAGACAGAGTCTCACTCTGTTGCCAGGCTGGAGTGCAGTGGTGCGATCTCAGCTCACTGCAACCTTTGTCTCCTGGGTTCGGGTTCAAGTGATTCTCCTGCCTCAGCCTTTCAAGTAGCTGGGACTACAGGCATGCGCCACCACGCCTGGCTAATTTTTGTATTTTTAGTAGAGACGGGTTTTCACCATGGTGGCCAGGATGGTCGCAATCTCTTGACCTTGTGATCTGCCTGCCTCAGCCTCCCGAAGTGCTGGGATTATCGGTGTGAGCCACTGTGCCCGGCCAAGTGATGTCTGCTCTTTTAACATTCCTGGTCTTTGCAGTGAATTCCCATGTGACATGTTTTCCAGTTGTAAGCCTCCAGTTTTCTTCCTGGACACACTCTACTTGTGAATTTCTCTCTCTCTCTCTCTCTCTCTTTATTTTAGAAGGAGTCTCGCTCTGTCCGCCAGGCTGGAGTGCAGTGGCATGATCTCAGCTCGCTGCAACCTCCACCTCCCGTGTTCAAGCAATTTTCTTGCCTCAGCCTCCCAAGTAGCTGGGACTATAGGCACACACCACCATGCCTGGTTAATTTTTGTATTTTCAGTAGAGACAGGGTTTCACCATATTGGTCAGACTGGTCTCAAATCCCTGACCTCAGGTGATCCACCCACCTTGACCTCCTAAAGTGCTGGGATTACAGGCCTGAGCCACCGAGCCCAGCCTATTTGTGAACCTTAACACAAACAGTAGTCTTTATGTAGTTTAAGCGAGTTGAGGAGTAGCATTTTGTGGGAGTTCTAGAAATACTTCATAAAGTAATACCAGCGACTAATCATCAAGCACTTACAATGGAACAGGCGCAGTGCTATATACATCACCTTTATTATCTAATGTTCATAATAACCCTATGAGATATATATATTTATTACAGATGCAGAAACTAAGGTTCACAGTGAGTAAGTATCTTGTTTCAGGTCACACAGTGAGCCAGTATTCTTACCCACCTTTCCTGGTCCTTCCCTGTTTCTCGTAACACAGCCTGCAGCGAATGAACTTTGTTGGAACTTATACCATATGGTTCATGGCTATTACATTTTCAGACAACTAAGACTTCTGAGACATTTTCTGGTATGAGTCGGTGTCATAAGAAAGTAGGAGGCAGGGGCTGAGGAGGTCAGGGAAGCAGCGGTGGATTCTCCATAAGAAAGGGAGAGATCACCTGAAGCAGGGAAATCAGCTCTCAGCCTTCAAACTCCTCCTCCAGGACTTCAAATCATTTTCCCAGCCTCCCTCTTTTGGGAGAACTTCCTCAGTTCTGTGTTATACGTTCCTCCACATGACAGGGATTGTTGATTGGGACCAAATATGCATTCCCTCTTTCTCCTTAGTAAAGGAACCCCACTTTCAGAGCGACACATGGGCATCCAGAGTATGTGACTTACTTATGGCCAAATGGGATGTAGGCAGAAGTATTCTGTATGGTTTCTAGAGGTGGAGGCCTCATGATGAGGTTGGTAGAGGAACCAACCTCAAGAAGGAACTGGGCCTCTTAGTACCTTTGAGATTGTGGAATGGTCAAACCAACCCTCCCACAAGGGAGTGCCTATCCCTGGGTTTTGTTTACATGATTGGAAAGTGAATGCTTTTTAAAAGCAACTGTAATTTTGGGTTTCTTTCACACATAATCCCAATCGACTTTTTTTTTTTTTAATTTTTGAGATGGAGTCTCGCTCCGTCATCAGGCTGGAGTGCAGTGGCGCAATCTTGGCTCATGGCAATTTCCGCCTCCCTGGTTCAAGTGATTCTCCTGCCTCAGTCTCCCAAGTAGCTGGGATTACAGGCATGCGCCACCACACCCAGCTACTTTTTGTATTTTTAGTAGAGATGGGGTTTCACCATGTTGGCCAGGATGGTCTCGATTGCCTGACCTCGTGACCCACCCCCCTTGGCCTCCCAAAGTGCTGGGATTATAGGCGTGAGGCACCGCACCTGACCCTTAATTGACATTTTAAAATGAAGTAACACTATTCCTTCAAGAACACCTTCCTCTTTTCACTACCAGATGTTCTTCATATTAGGTAATGTTCATCCATCCATTTATCCATCCATTCTTCCATTCACCCATCTTTGTATTTATTCATCCAATTATTTAGTAGATATTTATCAAATGCCTCCCTTCTACCAGGCACTGGGCTAGGTGCTGAGTTGCATAGGTAAACAATCGTATGCTCTGACCTCACAGAGTTAACTATCTTGCAAGAAAGAAGAAAGACTTTTCCACAAAGAAAGCTTTCCTTGCCACAAACACATTGTCCAGACGTTACCAAACGGAGAAAGAGGTAATTGACTTGGTGGGGTCAAGCTCATAAATGAAACATATGTGTCATTTGCTTCACTTTACAAGGAGATAAACAGTCCTAGAGAATGCAAAGGTGGCCTATCTATATTTTCCAGCATTGCGTCTTTTTGTGCAATAAATGGGGCCAAGTCCCCACTATCAGTCAGGGCCCAGGCATGAGACAGAAGTGACTTCAATTATGTCAATAGAAAGAATTTAATATATGTAATGATTAAGTCTGTACCGAACAACTGAAAAGGCATAACAAGAATTCCAAGGGTATCACAGAAGCAGCAACTGCCGGAAGCAGCTGTTGCCCAAAGGGAAGAGGGTGTAATGATTAAAACGTAAAAGGCTGGAGGAGGAGCCTCGAGGAGCTGATGTCTGGATCTGGGAAGCGGGGCCTATTTAGCTGATGTTAGTGTCTCTGGGCACACAGGAGGGCTTTATGGGGTAGGGACCCATTCTCTGAGGGGGAGGTGCATTGAGGCTGGTTTTGCAAGTTTGCAAGTGTTGGGAAAATAGTAAACTTGATGCAACTATTGCTATTAGAAAAAAAAATTGCCATTGCTAGGTTGATGTTGACCAGCATAGGAGCCAAATGGGACCAAATAATCCCTTCTTCCTCCTCCAGCCTCTAGTGCCCCTTATTGGCGGAGCCTGACAGGCAACCAGAAGGCAAAGCAGAAATATGGCTTATAGAGTTTCAGGAGCATTGGGAATGGGTTTGAAGCCAAGTAACTGGCCTAATAACTAGAAAACCCTCAGTTATAGACTGAAGATTTGTATCCTCCGAAAATTCATATGTTGAAGTCCTCACCCACAGTGTGATGGTTTCTAGAGATGGGACCCGTGGAGGTAATTAGGATTGGATGAAGTCCTGTTAGGTCCTATTAGATTAGATGGGTTTAGTGTCCTCACAGGAAGAGCCAACAGAAAGCTTACTCTCTCTCCAAAGAAGAGGTCATGTGAGCACAGAGCAAGATGGAAGCTACCTGCATGCCAAGAAAGGAGGCCTCGGAATAAAACCTACTTGCTGGCACCTTGATCTTGGTCTTCCCAGCCTTCAGAACTGTGAGAAATAAATTCCTGTCGTTTAAGCCACCCAGTCTATACTATTTTGTTATGGCAGCCCAAGCAAACTAAGATATTCTCCAATAACCTTGACATGGGAACTTTTGAATGTTTGTGGAATGCTCTGAAGTTATCAAATGTGGAAGTGAATTCTCTCCAAGAGTTATCTTCTGAGACTCATCTCCACCAGTTCACCAGCATGCCAAGCCTTAGAGAAGAGCGGAGTGTGTGTATGTTCCTGGATGTTAACATTCCCTGGACAAAACATTTTTGTACAATGTTTCTCCAAATCCTCTTCATTCTTCAGAAATTGTCTGTTGTCCTTCAGGAATCACCCCAGGAAGCAGGGGGGTTGGGTGGGGGGCGATCAAAAACTATTAATCAACAGAAAAGTCCTCTTCTTGCTGCATCATAAAGTCTTAAGGCTTAGCTTCAGCAGTTTATTAAATTACCAGAACGCCAAGAAAAATAGCTTTAATAACACATTTCTGCCTAGCTATTATTTTTTTATAATCCAGAATGGAGAATTAAAAGGCTCCCTACCATTTAAAATAGCACTTTTAAAATTAAAATGAACATGTTAGAGGGATTTTTTTTTTTAACTCAAAAAACAAGCCATTGATTCAGGATATGATTATTCTGAGCCGAAATTTTATGGCTAAATCTTTGTGTGGTATAAAGAAAGGAGGAGAAATGGTTTTCCTTGAAAGGTTTAAAAGTATATTAATTAGAACAGGTGGACGGGCAGGTCACTTTGTCCTCTCATGTGGTTTAGTGTTACAAATACTATTTTCAAAAATTATGATGTTGAAGTACCTGAGATAGAGATGTTGTCTAGAGACTAGCTGGCCACCCAAATGGGGCTTTGAGGGGAGCAAAGCCACAGTAAAGTGCTCTCAGTTCAGGTTCTGCTTCTGAGCTTTGCAAATTCAAAAACTTTATCAGAGCCTCAGAACTAACCTAATTCACTGGTTAATGCATAAACCCAAATGTAATTTATTTCTAATGAGAGACTCCTCAATAATTTTTTTTTTTTTTGAGATGGAGTCTCGCTCTGTTACCCAGGCTGGAGTGGAGTGGTGTGATCTTGGCTCACTGCAACCCCCGCCTCCCAGGTTCAAGCAATTCTCCTGTCTCAGCCTCCTGAGTAGCTGGGACTACAGGCGCACACCACCACACCTGGCTAATTTTTGTATTTTTATTAGAGATGGGGTTTGACCATATTGGCCATGCTGGTCTCTAACTCCTGACCTCGTGATCCACCCGCCTTGGTCTCCCAAAGTGCTAGGATTACAGGCGTGAGCCACTGTGCCTGTCCCTCAATAATTTTTAACAAGTATTTGTTGAACTCTAACTATGAAATAGGCATTAGCCATAGATTAAATGGTAAACACATCATAGACTGTGCCCACAAAGTTTATAGTGTGAGTGATGGGGAGGGTGAGAGATACAAATATACTATGAAATGTTTCTACTATCAGGTGCCACGGAGATGTAGAGGGTTGTAGTGTTAGTTATCTACTGCTTGGTGTAACAAATTACTCCAAGACGTATCGGTATAAAACAATAACACTTATGATCTCACATTTTCTTGGGCATGGCTTATCTGGCTCCTCTGCCCTAGGGTCTCTCACAGGATGCAATCCAAGGGTTTTCTAGGGCTGCAGTCTTATTAGAAGGCTTGACTGGAGAGGATCTGCTTCTAAAGTGAGTACTGTTGTGTTTGTTGGCAGGAATCAGTTCTTTTCACGCTATTGGCTACAGGCCTCACCTGGTTCCTTGTTGCTCTCCAGAGAGCATCTTACAACATAGCCGCAGGAAGGCAAGAAAACGTGCCAGCAAGAGTCTACTAGCACGATGAAAAGTGTAATCTTTTTTGTGGATAACTATTTTTTTTTGTAGATAACTATATATTTTTGTAAATAATCTAATCATGGAAGTGGCACACCACCATTTTTCTCAAATTTTATTTGCTGTAAGTGAGTTACAAGGTCCAGCACAAGGAGAGGAACACACAAAGGCATGAATCCAGGAGGTGAGAGTTACCGGGAGCCACATCGGAAGCTGACTACCACAGTGGTCTTGTCTTGAATTGGGAAAAGCAGGGGGTTGCCTGGAAAAGCAGCCCCAGTAGAGAACAGTAGTTAGTAGTTCTAGAATCATTTTTCTTGTATTCAAAGTCTGATTCTACCACCTACTGTTCTTCCTAAGCTTACCCTTCTCTAACATCTAGATGCTTCATTCAACACATATTTATTGAGTGCCTACTTTGTACCAGGTACTATTGAAGACACTGAGGAATCAGCAGTGAACAAAACAAAGTCTGCTCCCATGAAGTTTGCAGCCTAGTCAAGGAAGAAATTAACATTGCTGCCATTATCAATGGTATTTCGGTGGCGTCCAGAAAGACCTTAGGGAATTGCATCACATACCTGGGGAGGACAGCCTTTCACGCAAAAGGAGTTGTAAAAGCAAAGAACAATAATAGTACCTAATTTATATGGTTGCTGTGAAAGTTAAATAAAACATATGCTACAGACAGCAGAGAAGAGGCCCTGCAGAAAAGTAAAGCAGGTTAAGGGATGGAGAGTGGGATGCTAATCTTACTATATTTTCTTTTGGTAAATTTTATTTTTAAATAATTTCAAATATACATACAGAAAAGTTGCAAGAATAATACAAAGATCTGCTATATACCATTCACTCAGGTTCTCTATTATTGTTTTGCCATGTTTGCTTTGTCATTCTTTCTTTTATGTTGTTATTTTCTGAACTATTTGACAGTAAGTTACTGATATAATATCCCTTTACCTCTAAATACTTTAATGTATATTTTCTAAGAGCAAAGATGTTTTCTTTATCACAGTCATAATATAATTACAAAAATTGGGAAATTAACATTGATACTATTATCTCATCAACAGATTTTATTAAAATTTTAACACTTGTACTTTTTTTTTCTAGTCTTGGATTCAATTCAGGATCACATGTCCCATTTAATTGTCATGTCTCTTTAATTTCCATCAATTAATGGTTGCTCAGCTTTTCTTTGCCTTTTATAACCTTGAAATTTTTGAAAAGTACAGACTAGTTATTTTGCAGAGTAACCCCTCAATTTGGGCATATCTGATATGGCGGGAAAACCCTGGAAGTGAGATGTCCTTCTCAGCACTTCATCTTAGGGAGCATATGGGACAGCTTTATCCCATTACTGGTAACATTAACTCTGATAATTTAGTTAAAGTGATGTTTGCCAGCTTTCTTCAACATAAAGACACCACTTTTTCCTTTAAAAGTATCTAAAAATATTTTAGGGAGATACTTTGAGCTTATATAATTATCCTGTTCCCCATCAAACTTTTACCCACTGGTTTTAACATCCATTAATGATTCTTGCCTGAATCAATTACTAGCACAATGGTTGCCAAGAGGTGATTTTCTAATTCCATCATCATTCCTTCTGCATGTATTAGTTGGCATTCTACTACAAGCTATTTTAAGATAGAATCATCAGGGAAGATTATGTAGGGGAAGAGTGGTAGGCAGAGGGAACTCTAAGTGCAAAAATAAAAATAATATTTACTTCATGTGGCTGCCATGAAAAGTAAATACAATACTATATGTAAAGCATGGGGCACAGCTTTTAAAAATAACTGAATGAAAGTAAACTACTATTGCTATTAAATAGTGACATAAAAGCCAAGATCTATTATAAAAGGCAAGAAGAATGGGGTAATGAAGTTGAAGAGGAGTGGGGGAGTCCAAGTGTCAGAGGCAAAAATGCTAAGATGATCCCTAAGGATCCATAGCCTTGTTAATTCCCTGCATCAGGAGGTGAAGGAGCCTGTGAATATAATAGGATATCACTTCCATGGTTAGGTTATGTTATCTGGCATATTACATGACCTAATCACATGAGTCCTTGAAAGGGACAAGTTCCTTCCTAGAGAAAGATTCGAAGCATGAGAAGGATTTGATGTATGAGAAATTCTCCACTTCAGCCTTTGAACATGGAGTTGCCCATGTGACAAGGACAAGCGAACCGCCTCTCAGAGCTGTGTGCAACCCCCTAAGTACAGCCAGCAAGAAATTGAATTTTGCCAACAACCTGAATGAGCTTGGAAGAGGACCCTGAGCTGCAGATGAGAATGAAGTCTGCTGAAGCCTCGATTTCAGACTTGCAAGACCGTGAGCAGAGAACCCAGCCACCTTGTGCCTAGACTTCTGACCTACAGAAATCATGAGATGATCAACAGATGTTTTTTAAGCTGCCATGTTTGTAGCAGTTTGTAACACATCAATAGAAGACAAACACACCAGGGAACAACATTAAGAAAGATCTCCCAGCGAAAGAAAGCATGAGAACATTCAGCATGGCTGAAGCACAGGGGTGGGTCAAGGGGTGAGAGTATGAGAAACTAGAGTGTAGGGGTAGGCAGGGTATCCAACCGGCAAGGGGGTTCAGACTGACGCAGTTCAACAGACATTTAGTGAGGACCTTAGTGCCAGGCCTTGTGCCCTGACAGGCTGGAGTCCCAGAGATAAATAAGACCCAATTTCTGCTCACATTCTGGTGGAAAAAAAACTCAATGGAATTAGTAAATCACAATTGCAGCTCCATGAGGGAAGTCCTCTTTGCTTTCTTCATCTATATCCCAAGTGCCTAGAACAGTGTCTTACATATAGGAGATGATAATATTTGTTGAGTTGAATACATATAAGTGATATTTCATCTGGGTCAGTGATTTTCAACCAGGTGCAATATTGTCACTCTGGGGCAACATCTTCAGACATTTTGGGAATGTCTTCAGACAACTGGGAAGGGCATACCAGCATGTGGTAGGTGGAGGTAAGGCATGCTGCTAAACATCCTGCAATGTGCAGGGGAGAGCCTCACTACAAGAATTATTTGGTCCCAAGTAGAACCAAGATTGAGAAACCATGATATAGGCAATGGTGAGACCCAATGAAACCTTTGTTCTCCCCCAAACCACCACAAAAACAGCTCTTTAATGCCTGTTACTCCCAGTCTCCCTATGTCTCCCATCTGGTCAGGGCTCTATAAGCAATGAAATTCCCCTTTGTCAGATCCTCTCAGGGCTTCATGAAGTCCAGCTTCCTTTCACTGGCATTCTTCCTGCAAAACTATTACTGTCATTCATTAGAACCCAGCATCCTCTTATGATCAGTTCCCTGCTTTGGTGTGGGAGATACCAAGCAGTGTGCGGGTTAATATTTGACAACCAGCTTTCGAAAAATTATGCGTCTATTGAACTTATGTACGTAAGTTTGTTAAAATTTAACTGATACAAAGGATGCATAGCATACCATTTCATAAAATCATAAAATAAGCAAACAACAACACTTTATTTTAAAATCCACGTAGCCAATCGGTTCTCATAGAACACTTTAATTGATTTTTGCTGAGCTCTTGTATCTATAGCCAATCTAGGGAAGCAACTGGGAAATGAGTGTAGTTCTGACATGAATGTCGGCTGATATTTTCTTTTACATTAACGAGTAAGATGAAAGTGAAGCAACAAGGGCATGCCAGAACTCCATTCGTTCATCAATGAGATGAGCGACTGCTTTGCTGAACCAGATAACAGTTTTCAAATACTGGAAGAATATTTCCTCAATTTTTATGCCATTTGCCATGTAACATTTCCAGACATGACAGGCTTTTAAGTTTAATCTGCATTATTACCATTTTCTCCATCACTTTCTTAAGTCTAAACAATCAAAAAAACAATAAAGCAAGCCCTGATTTGTAGCATTTTTAAAAAAAATTTCCGTGGTATAAATATACCCACCTTGACTGACTTCAGGCTACCAATGTGATGTTACTGAACCTGAGTTGGGCAGAGCTGTGCAGTAGCACACCATGATGTAATATTTCCACCATACAGAGATAATAGATGCAAATAATCCCGAGTACAGATAGTAGTAAAATGATGTACGGTAATTTGTAAATGATGAATTCTCTGTATTTATCACCTTTGTTTTTAATACAATGTATTTAATTACAGATTTAGAAAATTTAACTTTCAATAATGTTTGTGCTTTACAACTGGTTCACAAAATTCTGCAAATTTAACCATGGACTCCTGCAAGCCAGTATGAGCTAGCTCTAGCACGTCGCTGGTTTATGCAGTGAGGCCTTGTGCTGATGGTCAGACGTACTCTCTAGTTGACAATTTGGACAAATTCGCTCTCAAGGAGTTGTCTTATTTTGAAGTTCTGGGAATTGTCTATGAACTACACACACAAAGTATGTATGTGTTGATCCCCTGAGAGTTTGTCCTGTCTACGCAGCGTGTCTCCGACCCCACTGGCCTTATTAGTACTATTGGATGAAGGCATCTGATTTTTACCATCTGGTGGAGACTCTTGACTTTTCCTTACCCTGCTCCCTTTCTCTTTCAAGCAGCAGTAGTGGTGAGCAGGACAGGAGAGGAAATATGGATTCAGAAACCTGTAATTGATTTACACTGGCTGCCACATGCTTGCAGGAGAAACATGCAGTAAGGTAACTTGGTCAAGACATTCTCAAGCACACAGTCTCAGCGTATTCTTCTATAACCAATCGCTCCTCAGTGTCATCCCCACATGATGTCACAGTTTAGCCTTTTCTCAAACCCCTCCTGTTTACATCCAACTTCTCTCTGAATTGGAGCTAGCTTGACTCCCTTTTGTACTAGCCCCGTTTGCAGGTGGGTTTTCCATTTCTGGCATAATTAATGGGAAGAGAGACAAGTGGAGGGGCGACCACATAGGTTAGCCTTTGCAGAGTCCTCTTTTATGGACATGGAATACAGCCATATCCATTGCTCACCTCGCATCCTGTGGTCTCATGGAGGTGAACACTCACACCCTCTGAATTATTTTGCCTGTTTCTTCCGATGATGCAATGAACTCTTTATGTTTTCTTGAATTCCCCAACTTAACAGATTTTTATTTCCACCAACTATGCATAAACACAAATCACTCTTAAACATATTTAAGCCACATAATTATACCTTATCCACTATCAAACTTCTTACTAAATACACTTAATGCTTAACCTACAAATTCTCTTCAAATGCAATGCGTTTCCCTCTAAGCCAGTTTTAGACCTTAAGGACATTATTTGCTTTACGCTTTTTAACAGAGATGAATGAGTGTCCATTCTGGGCTAATGGTGGGGGGTAGATCAGTGAATAAGAAAGACAGACATAGCCCCTTCTCTCAAAGCGCTTTTTATCAGATTGGGGAGAATGACATTAAGCAAACACACACGAATATAAAGTTTGAATGATGAAAAGCACAATACAGGCAAGGAATGGGGATCCTATGATGAGGAGATGTACTGGGAGCCAGGGAAGGCATTACTGAAAAAGTGACATTTGAAATGAAGAATGAGAAGGACTGAGCCAGAGGAGGAGTAGGGGCAGAGTGTCAGGGAAGAGGGCTCCAGGGACAGGGAGTCACTCATTCCAGGACCCCAATAAGAGTCATGAGAGGTCTCTCTCCAATACAGGAATGGAGGAGGTGGGTGGTATGAGGTTAGGAGTCAGACTGAGATAAGTCCAGATGACAGTCAGGTAGACCTAGCAATGGCTTTTATTCTAACCTCAATGAAACATTGAAGTCTTCATAGAGGGGGGTGAGTGTTCCAATTCATTTTCTAGACAGATCACTCTGGATGGAAGTTGGAAAGTGGATTGGGGAATTGGAGAAAAAGAGGAAGCAGAATGATAGGAGGCAGTTATAGTAGTCTGGAAGAGACCAAATGGTGGTGTGAACTATGATGATCGCAATGGAGAGGAACAGAAACAGACAGATTAGAGAAAATAGGAGATGGAAATGACTGAATACACCAGGAAAATTATCACAGTGAAGGGGATGAGTGAAAAGGAGGTGTCAAGGATGGAGTTCAGGTTTACAGCTGGGTGGAAGGAGGGGTCATTCACTGGGAAGACAGTGCAGGCACCAGCTTAGAAGGACAGGGTATGACGTAGGGGACTGGCAGTTCCACAGGAAGGCAGGGTGAGAAACAAGATGACTTGAGCTACTGCCTTTCACCTCTCACCAGAGGTGAGGAACAGTTAGACAAAGTGGTAATTTTCTATTGATAAAATGTACTGGCTGTTTTGCTCTCTTCCTCTCTAATAACCAGCTAGTCCTCAGTCTCACTGTCTTTGGCCATGCATTTAACAATTCTGACCAAGTTCAAACACTCCAAGACAGTGTTCTTTGAAGTGTTGGGCAGGTAGCACTAGTGGTCTACCAGATGATTGCAAGTGGCATAGAAAATGACTTCTCGATGCTGTATGGATATGGCATCACATCACATTGAATCACACAGTGAGAAAGTAATTTCCTTTTCAATTCTTTCTTGGGCCTTCTGATTACATCAGGGAGAAAGGCTCAGTTTGGTGTTAGTATGTCTTTACACCTCTGTAACACTTGATAATCTCTCTTCTTAACAAAGAAAGAACAAGGCCACAGTCTCAGAGCATTTTTAGCAGGCCACAGTCTCTAGCTGGAATTTAATAATATGGTTTTGTTTTCAATGTAAAAAAAAATTTAACATTACCTCCTATTCGTGGCAAGTGATATTGGTTTTTCATTTACAGCAGTGAAATAAATAAATAAATCTATTTTAAAATGAAGCTCCAAGTACAAAAGAGAATTGTGAAAAACACTAATTAAATAATAGTACACTTGGAACAGGAATATGGCAAGTATGACGGAGGAGGTCATATGGTTAAAGTCTGGAAAACATAGCATGACACTGAAGTGGTCGTTTGTTATTCATGCATCCAGTCTTCCTTCTTGGGGCAACGTTTCCTAATCTTCTTGGAGGAATCATCTCTCCCCAGTTTTCAGCCCACAGGCTCCCAGTAAAGTTGATATTCCTCCCGCGTGCTAGGGGATAGCGCTGGAAGCTTGGCTAAGCTGATCAGCATATGCCTTCACGCTAGCTAGTGATTGGTGTATCCATGGGCTCCTGACCCAAATTAGACCAATCAGGTGCAGAGCCCAGTCAGTTGGCTTTAGAGGCCATGCATTAAACCACTGTGTTCCTCTGCCTCCTGTATGCTACGTCCTTTGAGGTGAGATCTAAAGGATGAATGTTAAATTAGTAGATGATGATGCCGTGAGGCTGCAGGTGTAGTCAGGGCCCCGACCATATAGTGAGGTAGGAGAATAGGGTCTGGAGGCAAGGAACCTAAGGTCATTTCACATTGACTTCCTAGAACTAAATTGAAAGGAAAACCCTAACTCTCCACATCTAAGTAACAAATGGACCAGAGGCTACTCCCTTTGCAAACCCCCACCTTTTCTGCCCGGTAGATGGGAAATTGAAGGTACCTCTGACTGGTTGCATGGGAGTGTAACTTTGTACTTCTCTCTGCTCAGACTGATTGTGGGCCAAGTCTTCGTTTGCACAGAAGTGCAACTTTGCAACTGCACACTAGCCTCTGATTGGTTGCTTTTCTGCAACCAGATGTTCGCACAGGAGTGTGATCTTTGTAACTTCACTTCAGCCTCTGATTGGGGGCCACCAGTTCATTTACACGAACCAAGTGGCCAATGGGAAACCTCTAGAGGGTATTTGGACGGGAGAAGATTCTGTATCCGGGCCCTTGAGCCGCTGCTCTCGCTGACTCCCACACTGTGGAGGGTACTTCCATTTTCAATAATCCCTGCTTTCATTTTTTTGTTGCTTCATTCTTTCCTTGCTTTGCTGTACATTTTGTCCAATTCTTTGTTTAAAACACTAAGAACCTGGACAACTTGCAGTCAAGAAAGACCCTCTAAGGGTAACAATAGGACCTTGTAGACCATGGTAAGAACTCCACTTGGAATTCTAACCCAACAGCAATGGGAAGCCTTTAAATGGTTTGTTAGCAGGAAGATGACAGGCCTAGATTCTTATTTTTAAAGACCACCGTGGTATATAAAGCACTTAACATGGAGTCCAGCACCTGGTAAATGGAGACTGCCCAGTGTCGGCAGGATACATAATTGGGGCTCAGTAAATGGGTATCCGCATCCTGCTTCCCTTCTGCTTGTTCCTGAGGTTACTTCTATCAGAAGGAGTCTCTCGGAGCCTCTGGGAAAGTGGTCTTAAGTAGGACGTTGCCTTGCCCAAGGGCACTGAAGTTTAGCTGGAGCCTGTGAGCTAAGGGGAAAGGCAGGAAGCAAAGGTTAGTGCTCTTGGAACTTTTAAACTTTGGTATCACTGAATTTCTACAGTTAAAAAACAGCAGACTCTGGAGTCAACAGTTAATGAGGCAAATGGAATTAAAAAATAAATAAATAAGCAAAACCAGTGTTAAGGGAGAAGGTCTGAATTAACACGAGTTTCTAGAGTCAGAAGAGCACTCTTTTTCTAGGTCATGGTCAATGGGCAGACAACATGTTTAGCCTACAGGAAACAAGGTTCGCTTACCGTCCCTGTTTGCACGTGGGAATGAATGCATAGCTACAGGAGGAAGATGAGAGTGTAATTTGGAGATAGAAGTAGTCAAAGGAATTCAACTGAGAAATAACATCCTGGCACAAACTTAAGACATAAAAATAAAATCAATTTCACAAGACCCAGAAAGCCTGATTCTTCTTGTAAAGTGTCCCTGTAGAATCTCAACAAGCTTCAGCACCCCCAGTCTTCCAGCCCCTCCCACCACCGTGCCTTTGCTCCAGCCTCAATGGATTTTTGCAGTCCCTCAATCTCTCACCTATCTCTGTCTGTCCAGAGCGGGCTATAGCTGTCAATCCTCCTGCTGCCCCCACTCTTTCCTAGGCTTTCTGGATCCAGAGGCTCACCCGGACCCACCTTACTGTGCAAATGCACCTCCTGCGTGACATCCACTGTCCCTGGCCTGTCACTGCCCTGAACTTGGACTGGCTTTACCACCTCCCTTTGTACATGGACTCCCTCCCATGTCAGGGTAGCGTGGCTCAGTAATTAAGCGCAATCATTCTCAGGCTGAACAGCCAGACCTGGGGTATTGAGTAGTGGCTAAGTGAGCAGACTTTGGTGCTAGGTTTGGTTGTTGGCTAATTTCTGGCTTCCCTACTTACTATGTATGCTATCTTACATTGGTTATTTAATCTCTGTCAGCCTCAGTTTTCTCACTTGCAAAATGGGCATGATAATACTACTTGCCTCACAGAGCTAGGAGATTTATTAGATAAATTCATATGTATTATGAACTGATAGCAGCTTGTGACCCTTAGTAAGCACTCCACAAGTGTTAGATATTATTATTACCCTTTCCCTACCATTTACCAGCTGTGAAACTGTGTGAGTGACTTCACCTAAGCTGGAGCTTCAAAACTACCCTCACAGTCCCCCTGTAGTAGCATATCCATTCCCATAAGCAAGTAGGAATGCTTAGCAGACAAGTTTTGTGATCTCTAGGCTCAAAATGTTTTCTCCTTTTTTGGCCATAACCCAGATAATGACTATGCACCTGCATTTAGTAACCTGTGCCATTCAATCACCTCTCTTCCTTGGAGATTCATCCATGGATGCACCTCTTTACTTCATTCCTTCTGCCCCCTTATCCCGCAAACATGGGGGTTTCAAGACTTTTCTCTTTAAATGCAGAGCTTACTGACTTCTGAATATAAAGGCTCAGGATCTCCAGAAAGGAGCTAATTGCAGGACACACCACACAGGATGGCTGTGGGGATGACAGAGGGTAATGTAGACAGCCTTAATGAACAGTGATATGGTTTCTCTGTGTCCCCACTCAAATCTCATCTTGAATTGTAGTTCCCATAATTCCCAGGTGTTGTGGGAGGGACCCTGTGGGAGGTAATTGAATCATCCAGGCAGGTCTTTCCTGTACTGTCCTCATGGTAGTGAATAAGTCTCATGAGGTCTGACGGTTTTATGAATGGGGTCCCTTGCACAAGCTCTTTTGCCTGCCATCATGTAAGGCATGCCTTTGCTCTTCCATTGTCTTCGGCCATGATTGTGAGGCCTCCCCAGCCATGTGGAACTGTGAGTGCAGTAAACCGATTTCCTTTATAAATTACCCAGTCTCATGTATGTCTTTATTAGCAGCGTGAGAACTGACTAATACAAATGGTCTCAGCTACCATCAGAGCAAGAAACCTGATGTTGTCCTGAATCCTTCATCTCCTTCACCTCCTACATCCGCATGATCACCAAGTTCCACCAATTCTTCTTTTCCACTGCCTCCTGAACATGCCTCTCTCTCCACTTCTGATTTAGGACACCTTTATCTCTCATTTCCATCACTGCCAGAGTCCCTGGACTGCTGGGATATCACTTCTGTGACCCATCCTGCCCCACTGGTGGCCAATAGGACCTTCCAAAACAGAAACCTGACAATGTTCTGCCCCTTCTTAATACTGTTACATGTTTTCTCATAACCCTAGAGAATGCCCAGACTTCACTTAAGATGACTATCACCCCCACCTTTAACATCAAAAATGTTGCTAGACACTTCCTCAAACCTCAACCCATGATAGTAGCTGTACTTCTAGTAACTGCCAGTGGGGAAAACGCATAATGCCAACAAATGCTCTGACTTTTAAATATATTTTAATTTTAAAAATTATTGCAATATTTATTTACATTTTAAATAGTGTGTGTATATATATATATTTGCAGCATTTATTCATTCAGTGGAAAATGCTCAGTGCACACAAGAATTTGAGGAATCCTTGCAAGTAACTTCATGGCCCTATGAAGGTCTTTGGGGGCTTACAAGTTGGCCTAGAACTTAAACTCTAAGCTTCTTGTTCCTCCCAGCACTTGTAAAGAGCCTCTGTGAACACCACCCTCCCACATATATTCAATTTCCAACTGTGGAGATAACTTTTTTGTTTCTCCTGAGAGCACCAGAAGCTTCCACACCTTCAGAGGGTCTCTGCTGCCATCTTTCTCTCTGGTGAATTCCTACCCCTTTTTTGAACCTCTTCTCAAATGTCACCTCCTCTGATGAACCCAGCAGTTTACTACTATTTCTGATAAACCCAGAAGTTTGACACTTTTTCCTCTGTAACAAAACTCAACTAGCACCAAAATTTATGTGTTGCAATTCTATGTCTATATTTTTTCTCCCTTTAAAAGTTCCTTCTGGAATGATACATTGACTGCTTCATCATCTTTGTGCCCCACCCACTATGACAACTTCTGCCATTAGCAGTTGCTTAATAAATGTTGAGTCTAATGAGCAGATGAAGGAACAACCCCTAGAGAGATTTGATCTCACCAGTATAGGTGTGCTAATGGGAGGGGGCCAACTGACTGTCCAAAGTAAAGAATGTGTATTTACTTCAATATCATCTTGGGGGAGTAACAAATGGTGGGTCCTTCATGTCCACCAGGAGGGTGGGTGACATGGAGACAATCTTTTCCAGGGAGGCTTGCAAGCCTCCCCCTTGTATCAGAGGTGGATATCCACTCTGTCTGTGGTTAGGGAAGGAAGCCCCGCAGGTGGCTCCTCTGCTAATGGAGTGCTTAACCTTGCGCTCCCAACTGCTTCAGGATAGAATGAACACATGCGGGTAGCTAGCACACTCACTGTCTATGATTCTCACTAGGAAGGAGAAAATCTCCCTTTGTGGTGGAGATCTAACCTGTGTAGGGTCTAATCTGCTGTCCAATGTCCTAGTACTAAGATGAGATATTCGATGGAGAGAAGAGGCAGCTGATGTCCACTAGATCCATGGATGAGAGAGCCCCTGGAATGAACGCTGTCTCTCCAGCCAGCTGCCACACTGCCTGTGTCCCCAAACATTGAACTTCTACCTGGAGGCACCATCATAAAGTCTGCTTCTCCCCCTGTGCTCAGAGTTTGCAGACTCGGGAGTCTTGGAGGTCAAGAGAGTTTAGTTCAAGTTCCAGCTCCACCATTAAAATGCTATGTGATTTAAAATGTTTACATATAGGTATAACATTCGTACAAAAGAATGATTAGAATGTGTGTTTATCAAGAGGAACGGAAACCTATGTTACCATGATTCAACGTAAGAGATGGAATATTGCCAACACCACGTACTCCTCCTGTGTGACCCACGGCAAAACATACTCCATGCTAACCCTCCCAGAGGTAACCACTATCCTACGTTTTATGTTTGTCATTCTTTTGCTTCTCTTTATAGTTATCTTACATATATAAACTCATAAATAAAATGTGTTTATGAACTTTATATATGGGCTCCAACCTGTGTGTGTTCTTCTGTGACTTATTTTTTCAGTCAGCATTACATATATGAGATTCATTCATTTTGATGTGTTCTATAGTTATTCATCCATTTTCACTACTGTATAATATCCCATTATATGTATATGCTGCAATTTTCCTGATTTTGGATATTTGGGTTGTTTCTAATTAACGGCTAATATGAATAATGCTGCTATGAACATTTAAGTACAAGTTTTTGTTTTTGTTGGAGACAGAGTCTCGCTCTATTGCTCAGGCTGGAGTGCAGTGGCATGATCTTGACTCACTGCCTCCCAGTTTCAAGTGATTCTCATGCCTCAGTCTACTGAGTAGCTGGGACTACAAGTGTGTACCACCACATCCTGCTAATTTTTGTGTTTTTAGTAGAGATGGGGTTTTGCCATGTTGCCCAGGCTGATCTTGAACTCCTGACCTCAAGTGATCTGCCCGCCTTGGCCTCTCAAAGTCCTGGGATTACAGGCATGAGTCACCACACCTGACCTCTTTTGCGCATTTTTAATTGAATTTTTGTCTTCCCATTATTAAGGGACAAACATTCCAGGCTGGGTGCGGTGGCTCAAGCCTGTAATCCCAGCACTTTGGGAGGCCGAGAAGGGCGGATCATGAGGTCAGGAGATCGAGACCCTCCTGGCTAACACAGTGAAACCCCGTCTCTACTAAAAAATACAAAAAACTAGCTGGGCGAGGTGGCGGGTGCCTGTAGTCCCAGCTACTCGGGAGGCTGAGGCAGGAGAATGGCGTAAACCCAGGAGGCGGAGCTTGCAGTGAGCTGAGATCCGGCCACTGCACTCCAGCCTGGGCGCGAGACTCCATCTCAAAAAAAAGATAGAAAAAAAGAGAAGAAAAGAAAAGAATGTGTAGTCTGTTGTTGTTGGAGGAGTGTTCTATAAATGTCAATTATTTCCAGTTTTTTTGATAGATCAAGTATTCTATACCCTTACTGATTTTCTATTTGTTGCGTCAATTACTTAGAAAGAATCATTGTAATCTCCCACTCTAATCATACATTTGTCTATTTCTCTTCTCTGCTCTATCAGTTTTTATTTCACATATTTTGAAATTCTGTTGTGTGTACACATTTAAGATGGAGATATCTCTTTGAAGAATGAACCCTTTATTGTTGGAAAATGAATCTGTTTTTTCCTGGTAATTTTTTTGCATTGAGGCCTACTTTGATATCTGTATAATTACACCAGGGTTTCTATAATTAGTGTTTGCATGGTATACCTTTTTCTGTCATTTTACTTTAATTTACCTGTGTCTTTATATTTAAAATGTGTTTCTTACAGGCAACACAGAGTTGGGCCTTGCTTTATAAATCCAGTATGACAATCCCTTTTAATTGGCTTGCTTAGATTTTTTTATTTACACCTAATGTAATTATCAATATGGTGGGGTTTAAATTTACAACTTTGTAATTTGTTTTCTGTTTGTCCCATCTGTTCTTTATTTCTTTTTCTTCTTTCCTTGCCTTCTTTTTTCCAGTACTCAATTTTTATTTCCATGTTATCTTATTAACTATACATCTATATTTAAAAATTTTTTTAGTGTATGCCTTGGGATTTACAATATGCTTTTCACATATTTTTTTAAATTTCCAACTTTTATTTTAAGTTCAGGGGTACATGTGCAGGTTGTGCAGGTTTGTTACATAGGTTAACGTGTGCCATGGTGGTTTACTGCACAGATCATCCCATCACCCAGGTATTAAGCCCAGCATCCATTATCTGTTCTTGATGTTCTCCCTCCTCCCACCCCCTACTGTTTTTTAAATTTATTAAGCGTGTTTCGAATAATGTTTAATGTATGACCCTCCCAGTAGTGTTGCAGACTGAATTGAAGCCTATGCCTTGAAGAAGCTGTTGGTGGTGTAAACTAGAAATAAAATCATAAGCCTCCCAACCATGAAAAGGATCTTCTCTTGTCCAAGGGGACCCCAGAGAAACCTTAAAAACTGAGTTCCTGGCTATGGCAGGAAAGAAGGTCAGACACACCTTGTTATATTCCCTCCCTTTTGTGATGTAGACACAACAATGGACGAGTATTAATGTTAAAATAGAGATCATAAGACTGACAGAACAGATTCGGTGGCAATCAGATACTGAATTATAAATGGGACCTACTTAAAGTAGAAGCTATGTTCTAATTGCCGTAAGATTTTTCTTCTTCTCCAGTAGCTACACAAACACTGGATTCGAATCAGGAATATTAAAACAGTTTGCAGCTCATCTATCACCAGACATTCACCCCCCAGCCCTTTGTTCCATGAGCCATGACTATAGCTTTGATTGGACAAGAGACTGATTTCAGTAGCTTTCTCCTGATAAGAGACCACCAAGCAGGGACTAGTTCTGGCGGGTTTACAGAGGCTGCACTTGAGTGCCTTTGTGTCCCTGCTTCACTTTTTGATGTACAGGGCCTAACTGTAATACACTGAACTGTTAAGTCTCCACCCCAAGGTGAACATGGGATCATATGTAACATGCATATTTATTCAGGACCCAAGTGTTAGGACCACCTTCATGAATATTCATAGCTCTTCCAATAGCCTGTTGAATATGTATGTTTAGCCAATCCGTTCATCATAAAGCCCCTGCTCCACCTTTTCCTCCTTAGAAGTGCCTGTTTCTAGCTTCTGCTGAAGGGTGTGCTTCCCAGCCTGTGAGGATGGCCACCTCATAGGCTACAACTCTTTATAAGGAATGAAGTCTCCCTTCTAAATATAGAAATTGTGTGGTTTTTAAGTTAGCAGTAGAAATATGGACACAAAAGGACATTCTGGTGATGTCTCTGAAAGAAAAGAAAGTTGTAGAGAAAGCTTCTGTCATCTTAGAGAATACATGGATCATCAGGAACAGAATGCTGCTAGAAATATAAATATTAAAGGTGCTTCTAGTGAGATTTCAGATAGAAATGAGAGACATTTTGGAAACTGGAGCAGACTTGTTATAATGTGGTGGAGGATTTGGCTGAATTGTGTTCTGTTGGATGGGAAGTAGAACTTGTAAGCACTGAACCTGGATGTTTAACTGAAGAGCTTTCTCAGCAAAGTGTTGAGGCTGATGTCTCCTTGCTGGGAAGGGAGAAAAATAAATTGAGGAAGGAATTGCTAAGCCAAAATAAATCAGCAATTGATGATTTGAGAATTCTCATCCTCTCTAAATACTGTGGTCTGGACAAGGGTGGGACTGGACAATTATTTGCAAAAGAGATTAGGTGTGTGACTCATGGATCCAATCAACCACATCAGCAGAAGTCAGATAGAGAGATGTAGTGAACCAGAACACTGCGGCGCATACCTTGTTTCATTGTTCTTTGCTTTATTGTGCTTTGCAGATATTACATTTTTTACAAATTGAAGGTTTGTGACAACCCTGTGTCAAACAAGTCCATTGGTGCCATTTTTTCCAGTAGCACGTGCTTATTTCATGTCTCTATGCCACATTTTGGTAATTCTTGCAATTTTGTTTGTTTGTTTTTGTTTTGTTTTAGGCAGAATTATACTCTTGTCACCAAAGCTAGAGTGCAGTGGCACCATCTTGGCTCACGGCAACCTCTGCCTCCCGGGTTCAAGTGATTCTCCTGCCTTAGCCTCCTGAGTATCTGGGATTACAGGCTCTTGCCACCACACCCAGCTAATTTTTGTATTTTTAGTAGAGATGGGGTTTCACCATGTTGGCCAGGCTGATCTAGAACTCCTGACACCTCAGGTGATCTGCCTGCCTTGGCCTTCCAAAGTGCTGGGATTAAAGATGTGAGCCACCACACTCAGCCTCTTGCAATGTTATAAACTGTATGTGTGTGTGTGTGTGTGTGTGTGTGTGTGTGTGTGTGTGAGAGAGAGAGAGAGACAGAGACAGAGAGAAAGAGAGAGAGAGAGACAAAAACAGAGCGAGCGAGCGAGAGAGAGTCTCACTGTGTCACCCAGGCTGCAGTGGTGTGATCATGACTCACTGCAGCCTTGACCTCCCAGGCTCAAGCAGTCCTCCCACCTCAGCCTCCCAAGTAGCTGGGACTACAAGTGCACACCACCAGGCCTGGCTAATTTTTGTATTTTTTGTAGAGATAGGGTTTTGCCATGTTTTTCAGGCTGATATCAAACTCCTGAGCTCAAGTAATCCCAAAGTGCTGGGATTATAGGCGTGACTCATGGTGCTGGCTGATATTTTACACTTTTATTATTATCGCTATTATTGTATCTGTATAGTAATCTGTAGTCATTGATCTTCGATGTTACTATTGTAATTATTTCAGGATGTCATGAACTGTGCCTCTCTATGATATGGCAATTATTTTGATCTTTTAAAAGTATTTACTTTTGACTTTGCAGATTCTCTGTATCACACATATTCCTAATTTTAATAACTTTGCTCCTATTCTTATTTTTTCCTTTTATTCCTTATTCCATTGTTATCCATTTCTAATTAAAGTTGGAATAAGCTTAGTTCATTAATTTGCAATTTTCATTATAAAATAAGGATTTCTCTCTATAAATTTCCCTATAAGAATCATCTTAGCTTCATCCTACAATTTTATGTATTTCAATATTGTTTAGTTTTAAGTATTTTCTAATTTCCATTAAATTCTCCTTTTGACATAAGAGTTACTTAGATGTGTGATTTTTAATTTTCAAATAAAATTTTAAGTTAGTCATTTGTGATTATCAGCTGATTTTTTTGCTTTATGATCATTAAACATAGTCTGTGTAATGCAAACTATGTGGAATTTGTTTAGCCTTTGTTTAATGTTTCTTATTTACATGGGAGAAATTGTTGTTCTCCAACTGCTGCTACAGAATTCAATTAAATCAAGATTTTAATTTTGTATTCAGATCTTCTATATCTCTACTGACTTTTTTTCTTGCTTATGTATTTATTATTGCACTGTGAAAATGCTTTAAAATCTCCCTTTATGGCGGCAAATTAATCAGTTTCTTTTGTGGTTCTATGTGTCCTTGTTTTATTTATTTTGAAGCAATATCACTATGTGCATGCAAACTTAGAATTGTTAAATTTTCCTAGTGAATTGAACTTTTATCAATATGTACTAACTCTTCTTATCTCTGGTAATAATTTTTGCTTTAAAATCTATTTAATCAGACAATAATGATAGAGCGATATCAGCTTTCTTTTGTTTGGTATCTAACTGACACATTTTTTCCCATCTTTATGCTATAGTCTTTTCGTATACTTTTGATTACTTTCTGTCTTATATATCGTATAGAAGTGAAGTGGCTTTTTAAAATTCTGGTAACCTTTTAATTTTACCTGGAGAATTTAGTCACTTTATATTTATTGAGATCCTTGGTGGAGTGGCACTGTATTCTACCGTTTTATTTTGTGCTTTCTATTTGTCCTACCCTTTTATTTTTTTCCCTCTCAGTTCTACTTTCTTTTGTCTTCTTTTGGATGGATTAATTTTGCTCCTAAACTTATTCATTATCCATCAAATAATATGGAAATTACACATCATGTTTTTGTCCTTTTAGTGTTACCTTAGAAATTGCATTATATATATTTAAAAGAATAAATAAAATGGTTATGCTTTCCACCCAGACAATTGAAGGAATTTAGGACTTTAGCTACAATTATCCTCTTTTTGACTAAAGGCTGTTCTTGTTCATTATTTTTTAATATCACAAATTAGACATTATTATTATCATGTGTACAGCCAATATTTATTTGGACTTGCCCACATATTAATATTATCATTTATCAATTCTGGGAAATTCCAAGTTACCCTCTCTTTAATATTCCCATTTCTCCACTCTATCTATTATGAAGACTGGCCAGAGGGCAGGAAAAGTCCCCTGGAAGCAGGTGCAGTATCTAATGTAGGGTCCTCCACCTGGCATCTTATTCCCAGCAGCAGGACAAGAACTTCTGATTCCAGGAGAGAATCTCAACCTTAGGGTATGGAAAACTGAGAGTTAGTGGTTAGCTCTAAGTTCAAAGGACAGGGGATAGAGTCAGGTTGGTGGCCATATTAGGCCAATCGAAAGCCTAGTAATCAGAGAGAAAAAGAGATGAGAGACTGTGAGGGTGTCGAGGGAAAAAGCAGCCGGGGCTCCAACTTACCATTTTCTGTCTCTGCAAGGCTCAGTTGCCCTCGGGCTCCAGACCTTGCATGTTCACTAGATTGCCCAACCAAAGATAGCCCGAGTGGCTTTCAACTTTTGCAACCAAGAATCCTGACCAGAATACCTGGGACTTACTTTCTGTATCTGTAAGATGAGCCATCTGCCTAACTAAATTCATAAAGCAAAATGCAATGGTAAGAAACAGAAGTACAAATAATCAGTAAGAGAACACCTTCCTAGCCCCAAACAGAGATAGCCTGTCCACAGGAAGCCTTGTCATAGGACATGGCATTAATGGGCAATAGCGTATTTCTTTCCTAAAACAAAGGGAGCTTTCTGGCCTTCCATTGTCCCTTTGAGAGAATATTCATATTCTCTCCCACTCATATATGTTAGCTAACTTTCTGTCTGTGTAATTATTGCCTGCATCAAGTATTCATATTTTGTGAGACTGTAAGTGAATGGGATTTTGAAAGAGAGATAACACATTGAATATTTTACAATGTGTGGTCTGCTTTTTATATACATGTCCTCACTTACTCTATCCACATTACAATAAAATATGGAATTAACTCAGGCTTAGAGCATTGATATGAATGAATTGAATTGAAGCTGGAATTTGAGCCCATGCCAATTTGACCAAAAGCTCATCTTCTTTCAATCTTATCACCATCTTAGAGGTGAACAATGAGAGCTAACATGAACATATCATTAGGGAGTGATCCAGAGAGAATGAGTCAATGGCCTAACCAAAGCCGTTCACTAGGCCTTAGGGGCTACCTGCAACCCTAGGCCCAAAGTCATTATGGGTCTCTCTCAACAGAACACTGAATCAAGTAGGAGGTTTAGAAAGGAAGGGACAGTCTTTTACACTGATCTTGGAGAAGGTATCTAAATAAGGTGAACAGTAGATTCGGAATACAGTAAGCACTTAATAAATAAAGAGTTGAAAACAGCAGATACCCTAAGGAACCAGATGATACCATAAATGAGTGAAGCAGGCTAGATGTAGGTGCACATTCAGACCCTAGTGGTGATTGGGTTCATCCCGAGACCAGAGTCTGTGTCCCAGTTGGCTGAGGCAGTCCTCACATAGCTCCACACCCTCAGCTCTAGCCAACTTTTGCCATGTGGGAAAGCAGACTAACCTTGCTTCATCTTCCAAATTTTCTAGGGCCTGGAAATCTGGATTTTTGAGTAACATCTCAAGATTGTTTTCATGTTTCCTATCTAGTTTGCAAATAGGCATTAGTCCTATTCTGACTATCTTCTTCTTCCCAGCTCCTAGGGGAGTCAAACATGGGCCACCAACAGGCAGAGCATTAAGGAAGGAGGGAAAGCCAAGCCTGTGTTCCTGAGGGGCTTGTCATTTCTCAATAGGGTTCATTGTCATAATCTGGACTTGAGTTGAAGGTGCTGGCTCGGTACAGTGCTTTCTTACCTCACCTAATATTTTGTGGCTCACAAATGTAGGCTTGGAAGAGGATTTACCTTATGTTGTATGTGTTTCCTATAATTATTTCTATAGGCATTGTATTTTGAGGACATGGTTCCCTCACGAAAAAGAAAATTTATGATTCCTTGAAACGCGATAAGACTGCCAAAAATGCATGGAATCAGTTATGGAAGTTTCAGAACTTAAGTCATGGCTCTACTTGTGCTGTGATGCTGTAAACATTGCAAATTTTTCATCAAGATGGAAAATAAACACAGCATTTTTAGGAAGGGGTCCCAGTGATTCTTCACCATCAGCCTCGCTCTTTATACCTGGATCCTATCATCTCTCTTATCTCCTGAGGTTCAAGCCCTATTCAAGCCCTAAGGAGGGAGCTTCTCTTTTTTATTTATTTATTTTTTGAGACAGAGTCTGGCTTTGTCGCCCAGGCTAGAGTGCAGTGGCGCGATCTCAATCTCAGCTCACTGCAACCTCCACCTCCTGGGTTCAAGCGATTCTTCTGCCTCAGCCTCCAGAGTAGCTGGGATTACAGGTGCCCGCCACCAGGCCCAGCTAATTTTTGTATTTTCAGTAGAGATGGGGTTTCACCAGGTTGGCCAGGCTGGTCTCGAACTCCTGATCTTAGGTGATCTGCCCACCTCATCCTCCCAAAGTGCTGGGATTACAGGCATGAGTCACCATATACTGCCAGGATGGAGCTTCTAAGCTAGAAACCAGGTGCAAGGAAAGATGGGCAACTTTGGAGTTACACCAACTGCTGTGGTACACGGCTTAATTCTTCTTAAATGATCCATGAAGAATGAGTGTACGTCCCTACTCCACTGACTTTTTGCTTTGCTACTTTACTACCTTTGGCCAATGGAACATGAGTGGAATTGATATACACTGTGTCTGGGCAGAAGCTTTAAATGTGTGTTCTGTGTCCGCCTATAGTTCTTTCCCTCTTCTCTGAGAATGGATATATTCTACATAGGGGATGCGTCTTCCACCTGGGTCCTAGAATGAGAAGTTACATGGTATAGAGACACATGCCACATGAGGACAAAGTAAAGGCATGTTGCTTTAAGCTTTGAGACTTGGGAGTTGTTTATTATACTTCAAAGCTGACTAATATACCTGAATTTGTCACTCCTGGGCTGTGTGGTAGTCAGAAACTTGCTTCATTCATTTAATGCCAGCATTCACTGATGCTTACTATGTGATAAGTTCTGTTTAGACAGTGGTGATCAAAGAGGAATAAGACAGATTCCTTCCCTGGGGGAGCTCTCAGCGTAATGCAGTTGGAGAGATAGTGAGTTAAGGGCTGTGTTAGGAGCCACTGCAGGGTCTTTCTGACTTTCAAGAGTCAGAAAGAAGGACTCTTGATTCAGTCAGCGAGATCAGAGAAGATTTCCTAGAAGTCGTTAGCATGGGTCCTTCCAGGAAATACCCATGCTAAATCTTGAGGGACAAGCCAGGAGAAAAAAACAAGGGGAAATGTTTTTCTTGTGTAGGAAATAGCTAGAGTGGAAGCTCAGATGAATTCAAACTGAGGGCTGCTTAGGACAGGGCTGGGACAAGATAGCATGTGAGATGCTGCTTCCTCCCTCCTCAATTCCATCCACACTCTGAGCCTAGCCAAGAAGCTCAGACTCACATCCTAAGTGGGTAGTAGTCACACACAAATGACTGTAAATTGTTTTGCCTTGGGAAATGGCCTAGCAGGGAACTGGCAGCTTTTGAGATGAAACAATTTTGGATGGGCCCTGCTAGCATCAGTCCCAGGCACCAGGGCCAGGACCAAGAGAGGCTCAAGCCCAGGCTGCTGCATCCTCTCCACATCTGACAAAGAATAACTGATTCTGAGTGAATAATTTACTTGTGTTTCCACATCCATCAGACCAAACGAAGAGTTTCCTCAACTGAAGAGAATGGATTGCCCGAGTTAATCCCAGAGTCTGTCTGGGGTAAGTGAAGCATGGTAGAAAAGTAATATGGAAGGCTGGCTGCTGGGAAATATATTGAGTCCAAACAGGAAAGAGATGAGAAAGGGAGAAAATAACAGCCCCGAAGAACAAGGTTCCCAGGGGCTAAAACCGGTATTTAACTCCCAAACAGGTTTGAGATATTTAATTACAGTCCTGACCATACCCACTTACTCTTTCTTTTTATTTGTTTGTTTATTTATTTATTTATTTATTTATTTATTTATTTATTTATTTATTTATTTAATTTTGAGACAGTTTCTTTCTCTGTTGCCCAGGCTGGAATGCAGTGGCGCGATCTCAGCTCACTGCAATCTCCACTTCCCAGGTTCAAGCAATTTTCATGCCTCAGCCTTCCAAACAGCTGTGATTACAGGTGTGCACCACCATGCCTGGATAATTTTTTGTGTTTTTAGTAGAAATGGGGTTTTGCTATGTTGGCAGGCTGGTCTTGAACTCCTGGCCTCAAGTGATCCACCCTCCTTGGCCTCCCAAAATGCTGGAATTACAGGTGTGAGCCACCGCGCCTGGCCGTTATTTTTATTTTTAAAGTTATAACTAAGAGCTTCTGGGTCTTGTTATACTCCTTCTGCTCTGGGCTGGGAGGGAAGCCTATAGGGCCTCCAGCAGACTTCAAGATCCCCTCTTAAATCCCACCATATGAGACAACATGAACTCTGAGAACATTATGCTAGTGAAATAAACCAATCACAGAAGGACAAATGCCACATGCTTCCATTTATTTGAGGTATTTAAAATAGTCAAATTCATAGAAGCAAAGTAGAATGGTGGTTGGTTGGTAGGAGCTGGAGGAAAGGGGGAATGGGGAGTTTGCTGTTCAACTGGTCTAGTGTCAGGTATGCAAGATGAATAAGTCCTAGAAGTCTGGCATAAAACATTGTGCTCATAGTTAACAGTACCGTACTTTACTCTTAAAAATTTGTAAACAGGGTAGATGTCATGTGATCTGTTCTTACAATAAAAATAATAATAAAAGGGCTCCTTCTTTTCTCCTGTGGGCTGGAAATGTGGGCCAAGTATCCTGAATGACTGGGGGGAAGAAGGAGAAGGAGAAAGGAAAGAGGTAGGGCCACTGGATTTTTTCCTGATATGTTGCAGGATGAAGTTACACACTCACTCAATCAACAAGTATTTACTGAACACAGACTCTGTGCCAGGCTCTTTTCTAGGCATTGGGAAGCAAAAGCAGATTAGGCAGACAAGATTTAAGTACTCATATTTATTAGATTCCAGTAGAAGGGACAACTATAAACAAATAAACAAGCATTCCCCTCTCTCTCTTCAAAAAATTAGTTTAGACTAAGCCGAGGGCTCTGAAGCAAACAGGTGGGTATTGTGATAGTACCTTGGGGCCAGGCTATAGATACTGTGGCCTCTATGAGATGATTGCATTTGAACTGAGACCTGAGGGATGAGAATAAGCCAATCCTGCAGAGGACTTGGTGGAGCCCCCAGGCAGAGAGAACAGCAAGCACAAAGGCCTGGAGACTTTGTTGTATTTGAAGAGGAGAAAGGAGACCTGCACGGAAGTATTATGAACAAGGAGACTGTTCTAGCAAAGGGTTGGATAAGTGGGCAGGAGTCAGGTTATTCCAGGCCTTGAATGCCACATAAGCATCTTGGGCTTTATTCTAAGAGCTATGGGAAGCTAAGGAAGGATTTCAAGCAGGAGATTGAAGGACGAAATATGAGCCCACCCAGTCTTTCCGCTTTAAAAATGATCACTCCAGCTGATCAATGATCAATGGAGAATAAAATGCAGAGCGCAGGAGAAGAACAAAAAAACAAAAAAAAAGGACTTTGGAAGCTATTGTGAGAGATGATGATCAGGCTTATGCTACAGAAGTGGCAGTGGGAGTGAAGGCAGGACAAAAGATTTGAGATACATTGGGAGGTGAAACTGATCAGACTAGGCAATGGATTAGACGTGTGAGGTATGAGAGACAAGGATTTCTTGAACTTCTGAGCAGTTGAATATTTGAAGGTGACATTTTGGTGACATGGAATAGCTGGGGCAAGAACAGATCTAAGCCCCATGAGGAGTGGAAGTTAGGAAATATCAATCAAGAAACGTTGACTGGACCCCCAAGTGGAGACATTTGTCTATCCGTACCTGGAGCTCAGAGTAGAGGCTTCACAATCAGGCAGTGTGGCACGTCTGGGAGAAATGACAGACGCCAAAGTGGCTGGGTGTTGTTAAGAATCCGAGCAAGGGCTGGGCACGGTGGCTCACGCCTGTAATCCCAGCACTTTGGGAGGCCGAGGCGGGCAGATCACGAGGTCAGGAGATTGAGACCATCCTAGCTAACATAGTGAAACCCTGTCTCTACTAAAAATACATAAAAATTAGCCAGGTGTGGTGGCAGGCACCTGTAGTTCCAGTTACTCGGGAGGCTGAGGCAGGAGAATGGCGTGAACCTGGAAGGTGGAGCTTGCAGTGAGCCGAGATCGCGCCACTGCACTCCAGCCTGGGTGACAGAGCGAGACTCCGTCTCAAAAAAAAAAAAAAAGAATCCAAGCAAGGACATTTGTTTAGGGATGGGCGGAGTCAAGAAAGAAGTTTCTTGTTTTTTTTTGTTTTGTTTTGTTTTTTTTTTGCAGATGGCGTCTTTTCTTGAAATAATCAACGTCTTCCCACACCTTTGGAAGTTGTTTTTCCCCAGAAGGCAGAGGAATTATGAGAGGCAGGGCTCTGGATCCTCTCTCCTCATTTTCAGACAGTCCCCAAAATCCAGGAGCTGTAAGATCTCTAGGCCACATAGTGGCAGAAAGTGACATTAGCTAGCAATTATGCTATGTCTTCCCTATGCACCATCCCTCCACTACCATTATCAGCTGCTCATGCGTCGGCGGACCAGCCAATGAGCTCTAGGAACATCACCCCTGAGATGCATGTGGACACTCACCATCAGGCCCACCTCAGAGACCAGCACACTACAGCCTAAGGACTGAAGCCATGTGTTTTTGTAAGTGAAGTGTCTGGTCCGCAGCCATGCCCATTCATTTACACTTCGCCTATGACTGCTTTCAAGCCACAACATGACGGTAGAGTCATTATGATAGGAACTGTTTGGCTCTCAAAGCTGAAAAGGGGTTATGTGGCAGAAAAAAGTTTGCCAACTCCTGATCCACCCAAATAGAACTAGAAGTGTGCCTGCAGAACTTATCACTTCCCTTCATTGCTGTTTTGCATCCATGTCATAGACCTGCTCCCTGAGCAAAGCTTCTTGTCCTTCTAGCACACTAGGAATGACCCTAAGGAAACAACCCCAAACAAGGCATCCTCAGAACAGTCCCACAGCCAAGTGACCTTGACACTGGAAGATAGCTTAGGAACCGAAAGACCCTCCAGGGCTTAACACTGCTTAACCGCCAAGTCATTTCAGTACCAATCCTCCGCCCCAGGAAGAAAGAGAGTGTCCAGTCCTTTGCCATGATGGTGACCAGGACACATTCTCATCTTAGTTTCTTCCTCTGTGTCTTTCTGCTTCTGTTCTTGCTACTTACTGCACAGACTCTGCCTCATATTAGTACTCCCACTAGAGAGAGTTTGGTGGTCTTGTGAGATAACATTGTCACTTTGAGTAGAGCTTCCTGGCTAGACCACGTCAGAGGCCACTGGCAAGCCTGTAGCTTCCTGTCTGTTGGCTCAGGTGTTCTGCTGTGGTCCCTCAGCTGGGGTCATGATGGGGGTAGCTGCACTGACCTGGTAGTGTCTCCTTCAAGTAGGTTGAAACAGTCCTCAGTGCTTCTCATATTCAGAAGTGGAGGTCAGTGAGCCCTGGCTAGACAGTACCTGCCCTGTAAGCCCCAACGTCTGTCCTCAGCTAAATGACCTCATGTGGTCCCCAGTGACCACATTTCTTACCAGGACCTGAGGTAGAGGTGGCCAATCAGGGCAGTATCTTGCACTCGATTTGCTGGGGAGATTGTGTTCTCTCCCTCCCATACTTTTCCTCCATAGGGCATTGCTCTCTGCAGCATCTTTGCCTAACTTGGCTTCCCTGTGAAGTTCACAAGTTATTCAGAGAGATCTGTCCTCCCCACTCCCCAAAATCTTCAGTGAGGCATGAAAAGTTCAATCATTTGGCTCATTCAGACTTGCCAGATGTCTGATGTTGGGCAAGAGATGCATGCTGCTGACGGATGGCACATTTTTACCTTCCACCCATGTGTTTGACATTGTGCAGATGTAGGCATGTGGAAAGGAAGACTGATTTGATTTATTAATGAACAAGTGATGAAATAACACTGGAGAAACTTGATGAGTCACACATAATCCTACTCTTCTCATACAACAATCATTTCTACTTTTGCATATTTTTTCTTGTTTTGTTCATCTTAGATACATAGAAATATAATTGCAAACACAGTATTGCCATCACTTGGTAATTGACTTCTTTCATCATATGTACCCTCCCTCATTATCTTTAAAATTATTGATCTTAATGACTTCCTAGTAGGCCTTGGGAATGGATATACCATTTCCTTAACGTAGTGATTAAGAACATGGTCTTGGGCTTAGCCAGACTCATTGAAAACCTAATAGCTCTGGGAACTTGGGCAAGTTAATTTAATCTCCCTGAGTCTCAGTGTCTACATCTATAAAATGGAATTAATCGTAATAACTCATAGAGATGTCAGGGTTAAAATGAGATATTACACAGTTGACCCTTGGACAGCACAGGTTTGAACTATGGGGATTTACTTAGACTCAGGTTTTCTTCCATCTAGCCACCCCTGACACAGCAAGACAACCCCCTCGTTTTCTTCCTCTTCCTCCTCTTCCTCTTCTTCCTCAGCCTACTCAATGAGAAGACAATGAGGATGAAGACCTTTGTGATAATCCATTTCCACTTAATGAATAGTAAATACACTTTCTCTTCCTTGTGATTGTCCTGATAACATTTTCTTTTCTCTAGCTTACTTTATTGTAAGAACACAGTAATAATAGTAATAATACATACAACGTATAAAATATGTGTTATCAACTGTTTATGTTATTGGCAAGGCTTCTGGTCAACAGTAAGCTGTTAGTAGTTAAGTTTTGGAGGAATCAAAGGTAATGCTCGGATTTTTACTTCATGGAGATTCAGTGCCCTAACCTCTGTGTTCTTTAAGGGTCAATGGCATATAAGTCTGTGTATCAGTGTGTGTATCAACTGTGTATCAGCCAAGATAGGCTGTTACACTGTGGTAACAAACAAACCACAAGTCTCAGTGGCTTAAAAAAATAACAAGGTTTTTCCTTCCTTTGGTTACACACACATCTTGGGTTGACTGGTGGTGGGGAGAGGGTGGCAGTAGAGAGGGTGGGAATGGGGAGAGGGTGGGAATGGGGAGAGGGTGCTGCGATTTTTCTCATTGTAGTTGCTTAGGGACTCTGACTGACAAAGCAAACATGGGTCACTTCCGTTTACAACTCACTTGACAGAATTACATGACCCTACCCACCAGCAAGGGGGACTAGTAGTACAATTTTGTCTCGTGCTCTGGAAAGGGAAAACTAGAGCTATTTGGTAATTTCCACAGCAAAGAAGTATGGAACTATATGCTATTACAATTATTTCTACAACATATAAGCAAAATGAAATAATACATGTAAATTTCTTAGTATGGCTTCCCGGGAATTTAGGGAGCACTCAATAAAGGGCAGACACTAGCATTGTTACTATTATTTTCATTATTGTGCTTTTTCAACTTTTTTGCTGTTATAGGTAGCACCTTGCCGAATATCCTCATGCAAATGTTTCTGTTTTTTGCTTTTGTTTCCTAAGGATGAATCCTCAAGAGTGCTATTAAGTGCCTAAGCTTTGGGGTGAGGAAGAGGAAGACTCCAATTCTTACTTAACAGAAAAACCAAATTTACTGGATGAGGAACCAAGGTCAGAAGTTGTACTTGCCGTGGTTAAAAATTTCTAGTTTATATTTTAAGTGCTAAGCAGAGGTAATGAATTTTTACTTTTTTATATGAGGCTACACCCCCTACAACTACAGTTGAATTTCAGCTTTGTGATGCTCCTGTAGGCATTACTCTGTGTCCGACTGGTGTGCAGTCTTGGCCCTGCTGAATTCTCATTGGTTGAATGCACTTCAGGTGTGTCACGTGGTGCTGTCATTCACAAGAGCTGAAACGGAGTTGGAGTAACTACATTTGTTGTGACAGTAATGGTGTGCACATTTGATACAGCATGTGGTGTCGTGGTCTAGATTCAGACCCAAGGTCTAGCCTGAGGCCCCAGGTTAGAATTTGTGTAGTTCTCCCTCCAATAGCCTTGCTTCTGGCTCTGGACAGGTACTTAAGTTTCATGTCTTCATTTATTCCTTGATAAAATAGATACAGTAATATCTTGGCATCCAATAGGTATAACATAATCTTGTTATCTCTTCTCTTGCACAGAGGCAAAATATCCTTATGGCTTCTGCTAAGCACAGTCATATTGGAAAGAGAATGTTTGCGGATTTGTCTATTAAATATTTAGATCAGTGGTTCGCATCTCTCAATGTGCACCCGAGTCACCCAGGGGAACTTAAACACACTGAAGTCTGAATCCCACCCTGAGGATTCTGATTTAATTGGGCTGGAGTGTAGCCTGGCCGTTGGGAGTTTTAAAAGCTCCCCAGGTGATTCTAATATTCAGCAAAGTTTGAGAACTGTTGACTAAACCGGTGGTTCTCAAACCTGAGTGTGTTGCAGAATTCCCTGGAGGGCTTGTTAAAACCCAGCATGCTGTAACCCACCTCCAGAGTTTCTGAATCAGTGTTCAGTAGTTGTGGGGTGGAGCCTGCTAGCAAATTGAATTCCTGACAAGTTCCCTGGTGGTGCTACTGTCGCTAGTGCAGGATCCACACGCTGAGAGCCACTGATGGAAGGCACCATTCACTCTGTGCATCCTGCCTCCCAGGAAGGGTTTTGCAAGGGGGAAATGGGAGCAAGCCTTGTGGAGGCAGGAGGATGGATAGAATGTCCTCTCAGGATCTTCCTCAGACCTGAGAACCGCGGAGCTCTTTCCTGAGATGCTGTCACTGTCCGCAGAGTCTCAGAAGGACAGCTTGCTCCATAGCTCCTTTTCTTAAGGTGCTGGCAGCCAGCTGAAGCACTCAGATGGGGCTCAGCTCGGCTCAGCAAGCCTGTGCCACCAGCCCTCCTGTGAACTGCAGACATCAGTCTCCCTCCTTCCATTACCTCCATTAGCATGGTTATTTGTGGCAATTCCTCTTCCTGGCTGCTTGGGATACAAAGTGCTGACTGCGAAGCTACACGTGATGTCTGAAACTTCCAGGACAGAAGGAGGGATCTAATGGTCTCTGACTCAGGTGACCAGAGCAGCACCAGGCAGGGGTGGGGGACCATGATGTAGTAGCAGCTGGGGAGGGGGAGGGTGTGGGCAGAAGAGGAGGCTGGCCAGAGTCACTCTGAGCCAAAATATCCAAATGAAGCCAACTGGCCTTAAGATACCTGAGCAATTTGAGGACAAAGCAGGAATTTTTTTTCTCTATTATTATCTGGATAAATGTGGTTATGAGGAGGTGGTGTGTGTAGGGGGTGGGGAACTGTGGATAGGGAAAAGGATAGGGATAGAAATATAATATTTTTGCATATCATCTGAATGACTGGCGTGTACATTCTATGGCATGGAAAGGGGATAATTTAATCATCCTGAGTTTACAGAGGGAAAACGCTCAGTCCTACAGACCTTCTGCTTCAGCAGATAAAAGCTTCTCAGAATTAACAACAACAAAAGCAATAGTAATAGCTAACACGATGTAGCACTGACTCAGTGCCAGGCACTTTACGAAGCACATCATTTACATTAACTCATTTCATCCTCACATCAACACTATGAGGTAGGGACTATTATTATTCCCATTGTACAGTCACGTAAAGTGAGGCTTAGAGTAGTTAACTGACTTACTCAAGGTCACACAGCTAATAAGGATTTGAACTCAGGCACTTTGGTACAGAGGCCGTGTTTTTAGTCCTGGAGGGGCTGCTTGTGAGAGATTCTGGCACCAGCACGGAACCTGAGTTCATTCCACATCTGTGGTTAAGTTCTGTGGGCGGGGAGCAGGGACATGGCTGCTTCCCAGCCCAATCGTTATGAGGACAAGTGTGTTGCCTGAATATCACTCTCTCTAGGGTTATTTCTCTCCCTGAAGGCTTCTCATGCAAAGCGATTCCAGGTCTACTTTAGGGAAGAGAGCAGACCTTCCGCATGAGAAGGCAGAGTTAACTTCACGGTCTTCCCTTTTTGGGTCCAGTCTCTCCACCCTCTGGATGCCCTCATAATGCCCTAAGCTCCCCCATCATTATGTCTATCTAGACATGCCTCTCTCTCCCTCCTTTGCAGTCTTACAGGAGGTGTCCCATAACCACCCTCAAATAAATCGAATGGACATATCACTAAAGGGAGAAAACCGTACGTTGTAGTTGCAGTTTCCCCAAACATCCAACCACCTCAAGCACAAATTCATTCTCCCTTGTGCTCATCACTCTTTCCTTCTGTCTTCTCACTAATCACCACCTGGGGGATACACGAGAAAAAACAAGTGGACCAAGAGTTGGTCAAGCCGAAGTTTGGTCCAACTCTGACATTTACTAACTATGAACTTGTCCACAAATCCCGCAGTATTGTTAGTGGTTATGAGCAATGATCTATGGCATCAGGCAGGCATGGGCTCAAATCCTAGCACTGCCATTTTTGGACATAAGGCAAGTGACTGTATCTGGTCCCTGATGTGTAAATGGGGAAAATCATTCTGATCCAGTAGGGTTACTGAGAGAACCAAATGACTACAAGCCAGGAAAATGCTCAGCACAATATCTGGCACAGAGTACAAGAATTCAATTAATGGTAATTAAGATAGCTGTTATTATGATTGCTCTCCTCTCTGACTCTGTTTCCTTGGGGGTTGGACTGCTTGATTTCTGAGGGCCCTCCCAGCTCCAGCATCCTCTGACTCATTGGCATCCTTCTTGTTTCAGGTTTTTTATTAGATTTCCACGACTGACTCATCTTTCTCCATCTCTCTCCTTATCATCACCCTCCGTGAAAAATGCACCCTCCTTCCCTTTGTATTCAGGTCATTGCCCCATCATTTCTGCCCCCGGAGGTCAAATAATCCAAGCCAGCCAGACCCCTGCATGCCACTGCCACTTGGAGTCAGATTCCATTGGATTTATGAGGCACCAGAGGAGTAGGTAGTCGATATGAATAACCATTACATTGGGGAGGGTTTTTTCTTCTCCCTCTGACTGATGACAGCTAAATTACAGCTAAATATAGGCCCTGAATTTGCATGAATCTGCAGCTTGCCACAGCCAGGCTGGGGGTTTTATTGACAGCTGAGGCACTGGAGGCAGGCAGGCACCTGCTCCAGTACACCTCTTCCAGAGGAAGCTTGGAGTCAGGGAGAGTGCACCCCTCCCTCACCCCTCTCCAAGAGATGCTGTCTTCTCTCCAAGCCTCCAGCCTTGTTGGTTCCAAGGAAAGAGCTTAGGCATGGGTTTGAATCCCAGATCTGCCATCTAGTTGTGTGATCCTAAGCAACTTACTTAACCACTCCCTATCCCTTCCCCTGCCTCCGTTTCCCCATTGCTACAATGGGGCTAATAATAGTTCACGGTTATCTCACATAAAGTTCTGACATAGGCTCCTCCAAGTTTTGATCTTGTCATACCAGCAAATATATATATATATATATATATGTATATAGTCCTTGGGTTATGACTTCAAAATCTCAAAATGGCAGCTTCAGGCATCAAATCATATCGCAATCAAATTCAAGGAAGGAAAAAGGAGGCAGCTTTCTATGTCACCTCCCTTTTAATCAAGGAGCATAATTTTGCATAGAAGCAACAAGGGGACTTCCCCTTTATGGCTCATAGAAATAACAACAACAGTAGCATTTATCGAGTACTTACTACATGACAGGCACATTTTCATATACTTTCCATGCATTAACTTAATACAATAATCCCAAGAAAGAGGTGCCATTTCTAAGATGTAGAGAGGTTAAAACAACTTGCCCAAAGCTACTCAACAGGTAACTGTCAGAGCTGAGATTTGGACCCAGATAGCTTGGCTATAGGGCTCAGGTTCTGTAACTGGAATTTAAATGATGGTTGTATGTTCTCTTGTTCAGCCTTAGAGCATGACTGGTAAAAGATGAGACCCCAGGGCCAATGAAGTGACCTACTTTCCTGAGCGTATTAGACTTAGCTAATAAGAAAATCAATTGGGGATCTATAAACTAAGGCAGAAGGGGAAATGGTTTGGGGTAGAAACCAGAGTTGTCTACCCCACTACTTCCTACGTTACTAGAGGGAGAAAAGACAGAATGCCCACCTTCATCTGTTTAGGTTGCATGACAAAATACCAAATATTGAGGGGCTTACACAACAGAAATTAATTTATTAAGGGCTGGAAAGTCCAAGATCAAGATGTTGGCAGGGTAGGTAAAAGACCTCTTCTTTTGGCCGGTAGATGGGCAGCATCTAGCAGTGGACTCACATGACCACTTCTTTGTGTAGGGAGGAGAGAGAAAGAGAGACACTCTCTGGTGTCTCTTCTTATAAGGACACCAATGCCATCACAGGGCCTTCACCCTGATGACCTCATCTAACCCTAAGTACCTCCCAAGGGCCCTATCTTGAAATATGATCACACTGGGGGTTAGGGCTTCCACATATGAATTTGGGAGAGGGTCACAATTCGGTCATAGCAAACCCTAAGTGCCTTTTTCAAAGCAGATGCTCAGTAGATGAAAGTTCCCCTCTCCTCCTACAATTATTGTTTTGATTCGTTATTCGGACATGTAGAGCAAGATGAACCTTAAGACTCTACAACCTAGTTGGAGAGAGAAGACAAGAACCAGTTAAGTCATGACTCACCATGACATTTGTTTAAGGGCCAAATGCCTGGACTTATTCAGAGATTGCCAGATGGGACTTCTCCTGTCAATCATCATGGCCAATTTGCTGAACTTCCAGATCCACCCTGGACTGAAATACAACAGAGCAGATCCCAGTTACCTTAGAGACAGGCTTTTGGATCTCTTGGGTTAGAACATTTGAGGATAAAAAATCTCAGTTGGCAGGATCTCTTTTGGAGAAAGATTATTTTCTGTGGCGGGGGAAAGCTGGACTAAATGTGGATGAGACTCAGGCTTAAAGTCTGTGACATCATCAGAAGATACTAAGGGAGATATCATAGTAAGGGAGAAACAAAGCACATGGTATCAGGTTCAGCCAGCCTGCCTACAGTGTCTCACTGGGCAGAGCTATGAGTGGGCTGATATTTGAGTGAGAAGTGGGCAGAGAGATAACACCATTGCAAAGTTTGGGGAAAATATCAACCAAGGAGAAGCATTGGCATTAGAAATCAAGGGCTTGGAGGTACCAGCTGCCACATGGATTACGCCAGAGTGAATGTGGAAATCTGTGCCTGCTGCATGGAGTTAATGCAGCCATCTGAGGAAGAAAGCCAGAGAGACGCCAACCAGAGCTGAGTCCAGGCCTTCCTCAAGGAGTGTGGTTGGTGTGGTTATCAAAATGCCATATGAAAGGCCATAAAATGAGAAGCTCCTGTGATGTCACTGGAGGAGCCAAGTCAGGACAGGTGACAAGGGGGCGGGGATGTTCAATGATGCAGCTTCCAAACTGGCTTGCGTCTAAATTCCATCTCTACCATTACTACCTGGTGATCTCGGACAATTACTGAAATTCTCCAGATCTCTCTCTCTCTCTCTCTCTCTGTACTTGACTTCTGAAGACAATGATGGTCCTTGAGGATAACAGGAAATGTGTATGCAAAGTGACCAGAAGTGTCTGGTACACAGTAGCAGGGAGATTGTGAGGACTATTGTTTTTAAGTTAATGGAAAAGTGGATAGAGACAGGCTGCCTCTGTCCTATGGGCCTTCCTGCCAACCAGAGCAGGTACCCAAGGCTTTGGGGATGAAAGACCAGAGTTGGAAAAATGTCACCCTGGGAGAAGCTCTTTGAACCTCTCCTTGATGGAAGATGAATCAATGGTCAGCCTCATTTCTGAAATGAGGCAAGTCCTCTAATCCCAACTTTTCATCTCATTTTCAGCATTTCCAAGGCCTCCTCATGGAGGTCCCAGCCCCTTTATTTTCCAGGATTAACCCAGAGAGAGCCTTGCTTTGAGGCCCTATCCCTACTCCCTAGATGACCTGGATTGGCCGTGGGGCTTGGATTCTAGTGGTCTTTTTGAGGGTTCTTGGCAGTGCTCACCCATTCAAAGTTCCATCCCCTGGGCACTCCTGGTCTGTGGCCAGCCCTAACCTCCTTCAGAGCTTAATAGCAGGAGGTTTTTGTCCTGGAAACAGCAGCGGGTTAGAATAGTCTTGACTGCTCTTTGGAGAACAAATGCAGAGAAATCCTTGTTGGAGACTGGAGTGGCTCCCTGGCATTTTCCTCCCCAGATCCCTTGGCTATGTCATGTTTTCTACACACAGCTTCCCACATCTAATCCTTCAGGGTGCTCAGGGTACCCTGTTTTCTGCCTGGGTCCTCAGTTTGGCCACTCTTCTTACCCCTGAATGAGCTCAGTTTTGTTTCCCTCCTGGAATGCCAGAAAAGATCTGGCTTTGGGTCTCACTCTTCCCTCAGTCATTACTCTGCCCTTCAGAAATATCCTTCTCTGCTCATCCTGCCAGCAGCACTGATTCCTCTCGGACCATGAACTGATAGAGTAGGTCTGCCTCTGCCCTCTTAGAGCTTGGAATCTGTCACCATGGCTGGCTTCCCTTGACACTTGTTCTGTTTGCAGTTGCCCTGCATCCCTGCTAGCTCCATCGTCATGTCCCTGTATGTGTCTGCCATCTCCCAGAATGGCTGGCAGCTAGCCAGTCTCTGCTCAGTTGTGCAGGCATGGGAGCTAATAGCTTGGAAGCATGAACTTTAGGATATCATCTCTCATTCCCCTGCAAACTTTAAATTTGGATATAAAATATTATACAGGTGTGCATGTCCAATGCTTTCTTTAAGTGGTCCTTGAGCTACAAGAATGTTACAGTCCTGTGGAGGAGAGTCCTTCTCAATACGCTTGATCATACATTAACCTTTATGGTCAAAGGCAGGCCCGTGTCTTGTTCACCTTTGCATGAGTTGTTCTTAGCCCAGTGTCTGACACATCATAGGCCCTCATTAAATATTCATTGTGTGAATAACTGATCAATGAATGAATGGACTAAGAGATGGTACATCTAGTGGGGAAGGAAAGAACTTCCTCTCCAAGGCCCCTGGAAGACAAACATGCACCTCTGCACAGACATCGCCAGTAACAGGAAGATGCTTTGTTTGTAAGACAACTTATTACACTGTTTTATTTCTATATAGAGCTGAATTCTGTCCTTCTTCCACTTCCGCCCTCTGGCTCAAGTATTGGCCTGGGAGCTGCCTGGGATTCACTCCACCTCTTGGGCCCTTCAAAGGGCCACCCACATCAGAGGTGCAGCATCACCTTCTCAGCCTCTGCCAACACAAATGCCATTGCTGTCCCCAGTCAGATACACCCAAGACAAGTTAGGAGAGTAGTCCCCACCCTCTGGGAACTGTCATCCTTAGACAGATCAACTCATTATAAGTTTCTGTTCCCGGAGTGGACCATAATTCTCTTGACAGAACAAAGAGTATCAGAACAAAAGAGCCTTACAGCTGAGATAAACAGATCACCCTAATTTATGGACAAGAAGACTGATGCTCAGAAAGGGAAAAGGTGCTCTGCAGGTCATGTGTCTGGAACTGGAGCCCAACTCCTCTGGCTCCCAGCTGGGTGCCCCTCTCGCTGTGCTCTGTTGCCTACTTCCTGCAGTTCTCAGCATGACACTTGGGGGGTGACCGAAGTCCTGTACCTCCTGATAGGCTCCACCTGTGTGTCCCTTTGGAGCTGACAGTGGCTCGGGCTCCTCCCTGCTTTGCTGAATTGTAGAAGGGCCTGGAGGTCAACCCTGAACCCTCAGTGTGTGGGACCTGGCCTGTCAGGTATGCCATTTCCTCATGCAGTTTGGGGTAGTGTTTAAGAGCATGGCCTCTGGAGCCAGACTGTGTATAGTTCAAATCCTGGTTCTGCCACTCCCTAACTGTGTGGTCTTGGGCAGATTTCTTATCTGTGCCTCAGCTTCGTAATCTACACAATGAGATAAAAATAATATCTAAATCATAGGGCTGCTTGAGGCTCAAATGAAGGCAAAGTGTTTAACTCAGAACTAGGTAAGTCTTAGCTCTTATGACTGCTGGCTCCCATCCTGATTTCCCTACACTGGCTGGAGCCGGCTCACCTGGACCAACAACCACCTCTGTGGCAACCCTATCCCAGGTAACGTTCTGTGCTACAGGACATTGTACCTGCTGTACATGAAGCAGAGCTCAGCAGGATCCCCTGTTTCTGAAGACACCTGCTGTCCTATGATGCTTCTAACAAAACCACCTCAGGAGGCTTCTGGTGCTGGGCAGTGTAGCATAGTGATTAGAGTCAAAATGGGCTCTGAGCCTCATCCCCTAGGTTCCCATCTCAGCTCCACCACTCTCTAGGTATAAAGTTACCTTGTCTTTCTTTGACTCGGTTTCCTTATGAGCAAAGGAAGGATGAGAGTACCTGCCCTGGGCATTGTGTGAAAATTAAATAACATTTATATAGGACAATGTTTGATGTTCAGTATATCATTGTCAGTAGTGATCTTAGTTTATATTTATTTAGCACTTAGTGTGTGCCAGGCACAGTTTCAAGTGCTTTTAAATAAATTAATTCACTTAATCTTCACAATAACCCTATGAAATAGATTCAACTTTTATCCTCTGTTGTCAATGAAAAAAAACTAAGGCTTGGAGAAGTTGAGCAACTTGCCTGTGATTAAGATTTGCAGCCCGATGCTCATACACTTATTCACACCCAGCACCATGGGATTGTCACACACAATAGCAGTGGGATTGTCACACATAATAGCAGTGGCTGCAAAATCTTTTGGATTGGTATTAGAATTTGTGATGTATTTCAAGCAGGTATGAGACTGCCTGGAGCCATCTTTCTTCAGAAAGACTGAGCCAGCACTGGAGATACAGATCAGCATGGAGAAAGAGTGAGAGAGAAAGTAACCCCTGGCAGAGAGAGAGACTGTTAAATTTACTATGTACTAACCATTGACCATACACCCAGGCTTGCAGCCCAGGGGCAAAACACTGCTGATACCTCTCCTACTGAGCGCCTAGCAGAAGGAATCTGATATTGAGAACTGGAGAGGTTTAATTATAACTGTGGCCTAAATTGGTGTTGGTGGAAGGAGTGCAGGGCCCAAGATAGAAGAATGTAGATGGAGTCTTGGGTACTGTGGCATAGCCTCGGCTCCCCTAGTCTAGCCTCTGACCCATGGAACACACGCATGGAGTTATCAGCATTCACAACCAATCTCAGATCTTCTGGCCTTTCCTAAAATGAAGTCAATCTATCTTTCTAGCCCTCGGCTTTCTGGGAGCTTGGCCAACCACGATCTATATGCTGACTGCTAAACTCACTCTGAACAGCTCAGAAAACTGCCAGATCACCCTGTGTATGTCTGAGCAAGACCTGGAGCAAGGAAGCAGGTCCTGTCCTTCTCTATTACTACCAATCCTATGAGACTACCACTATACCCAGCACACAGTAGGTATCAATGTACGAGCATCCCCAGCATACAGTAGGTATGAAGGTACCAACATGCCCAGCACACAGTAAATGTCAAGGCTATCACTATACACAACACACAGTAGGTATCAAGGTACCAACATGCCCAGCACACAGTAGGTGTCAAGTCTACCACTATACCCAGCACACAGTAGGTATTAAGGTACGAACATGCCCACCATACAGTAGCTGTCAAGGCTACCACTATACTTAACACACAGTAGGTATCAAGGTACCAGCATGGCCAGCACACAGTAGATGTCAAGGTTACCACCATGTCCAGCATAAAGTAGATATTCAATAAATATGTTACTACTGTTGTAGGGTAGATTTATCTTGGGGAAGATGCTGAACAGGAGGTCATATAGGCAGGAAGAAAAATATAATCCTGGCTTGAGACAGTATTCAACAACATGTGACTCATGAGAAAGTGGTGCTTGTGGTAGTGGAGAGGTGTCCTTCTCTTCAGCCAGGTATAGAATCACAACTCCGAGAGAGTGCTCAAAACTCTCAGCACACTCAACCCCACAGTCCAGGCATATAGCAGTCGGCACTCACAGGCCCTGCTCAGTTCCCTGGCAGGCAGCAAGTGCTCAGGATTGAAGTGCTCTGGACTCCAGGCAATTAGGGCTCTGTACTCCAGATAGATGGCCATCTACACTCCAGGCAGAGCACAGGACTCCTGGAAGCTGTGTCTAATACACCAGGCGTGGTTCTCAATACTCCATTAAATAGTGCTCATGAAGTCATGAAGGAGGTACAACTCAGGACTGCAGAAAATGGCACTGGATATTCCACACAGACTGCTCCACACCTCAGAAGCATTGCTGATTGGTAAGGAAGACACAAATAGTGGGAATGGGTTTCTGGCCTCAGTGTGTGAGTCCATATGCAGCTGTTAGGAGCCTGGCCAGAACAGAGAACCCCTATCCCAACCTTGGTGGGGGCCTAGTTAGTTAAGCAGATTTTGGAGGACAACCCTGAACAAGAACCCAGATCTATGATTGGGCCCCTGGGCTGGGAGAAAGGCCATACCTGAAACCCTAACATTTCAGATAATGGATCTTCCCTCCTTTGAGTTATGGTGGCATTGGTCTGCAGTGAGATAGACAGATCCTATTACTGTACACCTTTTGCACTGACAATTTTTCTTCTAGAAATATTCTAGGCACATATAACCCTTTTTATGCATCAATGATGGAACATTCAGTACCTTGCTTTTAAATAAATAATATATCTTGGATGTGTCTATATCAGCTGTCTTATCTTTTTTCATGGCTGCCTAATTTTCCACTGTATGATGGTCTATAATTTATCTAACTAGTTTTCCATTGATTGACATTTAAATTACTTTTTGTTTTCTACTCTTACTACAGATCCTGTAATTGTGTGTGTCTGGCACAAGCATGAGCATATCTGAACGATAAGTTCCTAGAAGACAGACTGCCAGGTTAAAATGTACGTGCTGTTTTAATATTTATTTGACAGAGATCACAAGATTTCTTTATGGCAAGAATGGTGGGCATATACAAAGAAGACGTGGGGGATGTTTTGACACAGCTTTTGGAAAAGTTACAGATATCTCCAGGATGCATGTGCTGCCTCGGGAAGCTACCTCATGATTTTGAGGAAGCTAGCCTGGGCTTAGCTCTCAAAGGCACTGTCTCTTAGGACATACTTGTCTGAAAGCTATCCACCATGCCATACTCCTGGGGCCCTATCCTCCTTAAGTTGGCTGCATGGCCACTCCATTCTTTGATGGATTACTTGTACTCATTCAGGTAATGGGTCTCAGAGAATTCTCAAAGCAGGGATCGTTTGTGTTGGCAGCCAGTGCACACAATTTTAATAATGACCACTCACACTCTTGCTCAAGTGGAATGCAGACTTCACTACATTCAATCACCTCCCATTTGCCATGGACTACTTTCTTGGTGTTCTGAAGAAAGATTGGCCACCCCATAGGTTCTGCTTCAATGGGGTCTCAGTATGTTCTATCCCTTAATGGGATTTGAGAAGAAGACATTTGGCAGAGTTATTCACAGCCATGCCATCCCAAACAAAGTGGTAAGCCATGGAGAGTTGATGCAGGAGACACGCGGCTCCGGGGTGATCTGGGCTTGAGGGAGGTCTCTGGTGCTGGAGGTAGTTCAAGGGGTATACAGGATCCTGACAGGTGGCTGAGGAGAGGTGGACTTGAGGCTCTAGGGGCTTGACAAGGGCGAACACTGGTTCAGCCTAAGCACTACTGAAGCAGGAACTGTATCCACTGAGCATCTGGTCCACTCTTTCCATTTTAACAAATGTCACCAAATTCCCCAGCAAAGGGCCTGCACCAATTTATGGTTCCATGAACAGTAGGCAAGAGTGTCTTTCTCTACCCTTGTGCTACCACTGTACTATGTCCTATCAAATTTTTGAATTTTGCTAGTCTAGTAGTTGAAAATCATGTCTCATTTAAAATGTGCATTTCTTTAATTACAAAAAGAAGTTTAGGTCAAAGGATACATAATTACAGTTAGATAGGAGGAATAAATTTCAGGAGTTCTATTGTCACAGCAAGGTGACTATAGTTAATAAAATATATTCCTGAAAAATTTAAAAAGAATGGATGTTAAGTACTCTCACCACAAAATGATAACTATGAGGTGATGCATTTGCTAATTAGATAGATTTAACTATTTCACAATGTATATATACCTCAAAACATCATGTTATACGTGATAAAAGCATGCAAAGCTGTCAATTTAAAAAAATGAAAAATATATTAGTAGCCATTTGCAAGTCTTTTTCTCTGAGTTGTCAGGTTATAATTTTGTTGTTTTTTTGTTCATTTATTTTTCCTGATAGATTGTCATTTTCTTATCAATCTATAAGAGCTTTTAACATATTAAGTAAACCAGACCTTTGTCATATATGGTGCAGATTTTTTTCCCACTTTGTTAGTTGACTTTTGAGTTCATTTACTGTACTTTTTGAAGTTTAGAACATTCAATTTTTCTACTGAAATGAATCAGTTCTTTACTTCTTCAGTTTAGGGTTTATGTCTTGCTTAGAAAGGCTGTCTCTGCTCCATAGCCATAAAAAAAAAAAAAATTCTTCCATGTTTCTTTCTAGTACTTTTATGGGCTTATTTTTTATGTTTAAATCCTTGCTCCATCTGGAATTTGCTTTGGTGTGAGAAGCAAAGACCAGATTCAGATTTACTTTTTTTCCAGATGGCAAGGCGGTTGTCTCAACACCCCTTCTTGAATAATCCTTTTTGCCTAACTGATGCGAAATACCATACAATTCCTATACTAAATTCCTGTGTGTTCTTGGATTTTTATCTGAATTCTCTTCCTTTACTGGCTTGTTCTAGTACCAAACAGTTTTAAGTATTGTCAATTTTTATTATTTTTATATATCTGGCAAGGGTTGTCATTTTCCTTTATCCATTTTTTTTTAATTTTAGAATTTTCCTTGCTAGTATCACATGGCTATCTTTCCAAGTAAACTTTAAATCATCTCACCTGTTTCTCCTCACCACCCAGATCCCACAGGTGTGTTCATTGGGATTGCATGAGCATCTCTCTTTCCTAGAGAGAGAGAGAGCAGAGTCTCTTTGGGCCAAGGAGCTTTTCAGATAGAGGTCTGTGCTCAAGCTTGGAAAACAGCACAGACAGATCAACTTCTTGGTGAGGCCCCTTACCTTTCCCCGAATCTGATCTTCTATGGTGCTGCAGAGGAAAGAGTTTGGTAAACAAGTTTGGGACACCTGGGGCTTAAACAAAGTTCATTTTTTACTTGATCGTTCATTCAGCAGATATTAACGGGCCCTCGCCATGCACCAAGGGTTGTGCAAAAGGCTGGGAATCCCGTGGGGGAAGAGATCAGATGCTGCCCTGGATTGTGGAGCTTGGGGTCCAGCTGGAGAGAAAAACATTAGACCAAAACAAATTCCAGATATGCATTTACTCAGCCTCGGGATTTTTAAGTGCCAAGGAGGGAAGCTTAGGGAAGGTGTTAGAGGAAACACAGCCTACGTAAGGACCTACCCTTCTCCAGGGCAAGGGAAGGTCTTGCTGAGCTTTTACTATGCACATTAGCTGTGGAAAAGTACGAGGTACAGCATTTCCCACACTTTCTGGCAATGGGACTCTTTTCAGGGGACCTTTATGGGCTCATTTCTGAAGGACGCTCATTGAAAAATGCCAACAGTTGGCTCCCACTGCAAAGTCTGTAACCCAGATCTGTCTCAGATGACTCAGGTATCTTCAGATAGGGGGCTCAGTTTCTCTGAACCTCATTTTTCTCATCTATGAAATGATGTATTAATTTTCTAGGGTTACAATAACAAATTGCCACAAACCAGGTAGCCTTAAACAACAGAAATGTACTCTGTCACAATTCTGGAGGCTAGAAGTCTGAAGTCAAGGCGGGGGAAGGGCCACACTCTGGCTGAAGGCAGTAGGGGGTAATCCCTCTTTGCCTCCTCCCACTTGTGTTGGCCATTTCTTAGGTTGTAGTTGCATCACAACCAAGGTTGTGATGGAGGCTGAGATTGGGTTGTGACTCCAGTCTTTGCCTCCATCTTCATACGGCCTCTCCTCTTCTCTCCCTGTATCTTCTCCTTTTCTGTCTTTTAGCGAGGACACTTACTTGTCTTTGGATTTAGGGCCCACAGAGATAACCCAGGATGATCTCTTCTTGAGATCCTTAAGTACATCTGCAAATATCCTTTTTTTCCAAATAACATTGCATTGGCAGTTTCCCAGACATACCTTTTTTAGGGGATGAGGTTGTGGGACAATTCAATTTACTACAGATGAAAATCACATAACTTGTTTCAGAGAGTTGTCGTGAGAGGTCCCTGAAACAAGGTGTGGGAGACAGCCTGCCCCAGAGTGGGTAGGTGTTAAATGCTAGTGTTCTCCTCTACTTTTCCCTCTGTCCTCGAAAGGGTTTAGCACTACTAACTCACAATGACGTGGCTGGGATCAAAGGATTTCTTCTCCCACTCTACCTCCACTGGAGAGAATGTCATTTTAAATGAAGAGTCAGAAGAGGACATTATTCCTCTCCTTTTTCTGAAGGCGTCCCCCTTCTGCGTTCTGGGTCTCTATAGGAGTTGTTTCTTATCTTTTCTCAGAGGGTCCCAGCCAGCTGCGTCACCTCCAGCCTGGGTCTGTCCTTACCAAGTCATCAGTGCAGATGTTTCTTGGAATTGAGGGGTGTAGGGGGAGCCAGCAAACCCTGCCTGAGCCATTTTCCACTTCTCTGACAGCTCTCAGGGGACTCCCATCTTCAAAGAGTGCCTCAGTGCTTTTCCTCATCATCTCCTGGGTTTTCGCTGCAAAATAAAGACAATCTCTCCGACCTCTTCCCTTTTCTGCCGTTCCTTGTTGAAATGTGCTTGTCAAGCAGATGTTGAGGGGCCATGAGCTAGATATTGTTCAGGGAGAAAGAAACAAGCATACCAGGAAGTGGCTTAGAGTCCCCCATGCCTCTGGGGTGTTTTTGTGGCCTTTTCTTCTATCCTGACTTCCCCAAGCTTGGACCTCCACAAAGGCAGGCCCCATGCCTCGGACCCCATCCCTGTGCCTCTTGGTCCCTGGGCCCTTTTGCAACGCTGTCTCTCATCTCCATGTCCTTCCTCCACGGCTCCCCATAACCCCCTGGTAATGACAAATCAATGGTAATTGCTTACGTGCAGCTGTTCAATCCTAGGACTGTTGAGAGAGAACTTAATGTCCAAAGAAGTCCCCAAGGAGCCACATGCTGCTTGAATTATGTAAAGGTGAGCAGAGAAGGGTAAATTTCATATGCAGAAATCCTTTATGGCATTAAAGTTTCATGGGAAAAACTGAATCTTTGGACTCATATTTCTGGTCAAAGCTTATCTTCTTTCATTTAGCACATACTTATTAAACTCTTATTACGTATGAGACCATGGTGTAGGTGCTACAGGGTGAAAAATAGATGAATTAATGAGCCTCAGAACTTTCTTGTGGGCTCCTCTATCCCCACATGCATACACCCTAGAACAACAAGCTACTCTGAGATAAAATTATAGCCAGATGGACATCATATCATCCATCCATCCCAGTGCTCCCCCAGTAAGTATTTATCGAGTACCTGGCATAAGCCAGGTTCTGTGACAGATACCAGAAGTACTGAGTTAGGTGTAGGGTGAGACATCTGTTGAAAGGAAGAAGTGATCAAGTCTTTTTAAAAGTCACTTTTAAAATTGATACATAATAGTTGTTCATATTTTGGGAGTACATGTGCTCTTTTGATACCTGTATACAATGCATAATAATCAAATCAGGATAATTGGGCTATCTATCACTTCAAATATGTATGTTTTCTTTGTGATGGGAACATTATAATTATCCTCTTCTAGCTGTTTTGAAATATACAATAAATTATTGTTAACTGTAATTTACCTATAGTACTGTCAAATACTAGAGCTTATTTCTTCTATTTAACTGTATATCTAACTGTATTTTTGTATTCTTTAACCAACTTATCGTCACCCTCCCTGACCTGGCTTCCTAGCCTCTGATAACGACCAATCTGCATTCTTCCTCTGTTTGATCCATTTAATCCAAATTTTAGCTCCCACATGTGAGAACATATGACATTTGTCTATCCGTGACTGGCTTATCTCGTTTAACACAATGAACTCTTGTTCCATCCATGGTGCTGTGAATGACAGGATTTCATTCTTTTTTATGGTTGAATAATATTCCATTGTGTATATTTACCACAGTTTCTATCCATTCATCTGTTGATGGACATTGGTTGATTCCGTATCTTGGCTATTTTGAATAATACCACAATAAACATAGGAGCGCAGCTATCTTTTCAATGCAATGGTTTTACCTTTTGGATGTGTACTAGGCAATGGGATTGCTGTTTTATTTTTAGTTTCTTGAGGAATCTTCATACTATTTTCCATAATAGCTATACTACTTCACATTCCCACCAACAGAGTATGAGCAATTCTTTTTCTCTGCATCCTTACCAGCACTTTTTATTTTCTGTTTCTTTTTACAATATCCATTCTATCTGGGGTAAGATGATATCTCATTGTGGTTTTGACTTGTATTTCCCGATGATCAGTGAGGTTGAGCAATTTTTCGTTCACCTGTTGGCCATTTGTGGTCTTCTCTTGAGAAATGTCTATTCAAGTCTTTGCCCATTTAAAAAATCAGATTGTTTGTTTTTTTGCTATTGAGTTGAGTTTTTTATATATTGTGGTCATTAATTCCTTGTTGGATGAATTATTTGAAGTATTTTCATTCTGTAGGCTGTCTATTCACTTGTTGATTGTTTCCTTTGCTGTGAAGAAGCTTTTCATCTTGATGTAATCCCATTTGTCTATTTTTGTTTTTGTGCCTCTTATGTGCACATAAGATACAAACAAAGTTAAGCTTCGCATCCCATTTTCTATTTTTTCCAGAATTTACATACATTCTGAGGGCAAATACTCAACCTCACAAGCTTCTCCTTCCTGGAACTATCCTTTCTGTCTGCTTTATATCCACCTCTTGTTCTAGACTTCCACAAGAGCCACCAACACAGAGCATTTGTGTGAGAGTAGCAGCAGATCCTTCTGCCCTTGCTGGCTTGCTTCACCCCTCCCAAACATGGGTATCTACAGAGAGGGAGGCTCAATTATGCAGTGCCCATCCCACTCGCATCCCCATGTGGGTCTCAGCGAGGATAACAGTGCAGCGTGAAGATTCATCTTCCTGTTGATGGGAATATAAGCCCCACAAGGGTGGGGAATTTGCATGTCTTACTCACCGGTATATTTCCAAGACCTAGAAAAGGCCCAGGACAGTGCCTGGCACACATGGTAGGGGACTCAAGAAATATTTGTTGAATTTGTTAAATGAATTGTGTCACACTCCTACCCCCATAAAACACTTAAACCAGAGACAAAGGTTGGGGGCATCACAAAGCGGCAGCAATGGCCGGGATGCGTAGCTCCTGTGTTATTCCTCACATTTAGAATGAAACACAAAGTTCTCCCCATGGTTGAGATGCGTCTTTTGACACATGCAGCCCCAGTCACACTGGCCTTCTCTGGGCTCCTTTGCTATGCCAAGAAAAATTCAGTCCCCTTTGAAAAGTCATGCCAGGCACATAGCTGCTCCAGGACCTTTGGCCCTTCCTCTGCTGCTTTTGCTCTTTGGCCCTTCCTCTGCCAAAACTGTGCTTGCCCACCACCTTCTCCACCCTCCCACAGCTCACTCCCTCACCTTCCTTAGGTCCCTGCCAAGATGTCATCTCCTGACCACCCTTCCTTATTTTCCTCATTATACATAAGGAATATTGCCTGCCATTATCATAAACATTATTTATGTATTTTATCTTCCCTTTGAGAATGGTAGCTCCATAAGGGTGGGGGCTTTGTCTTGTGTGTTTACTACTGACTGTATTCTCAATGCTTGGAACTGTGCCCAGCACATAGAGGCCACCCCATAAATATTTTCTGTTGAATGGATAAATGGAAATGAACGGACATGGGCCCTACTGCAAGCTCTTGATGGAGGTAGGACACAGAAGAGGTGTGGAGGACACGGAAGAGGTATGGAGGACACAGAAGAGGTCTGGAGATGAGGAGGTTGGATCTGTCTTTCAGGGCACTCTCAACTCTGATTCTGTGGCTCTGCCTCTGTGACTGTCATCTTCCAGGATGACTTTGTTTGCATGAAGTGGTAAAGAGAGCTCTACAGAAGAGGCCATTACCAGAACAGCTCTCAGAAACAAGTGGCATGAGGGAGGAGACAAAGGACAGGTATTGATTTAACTATATCAAACCCTATAGAGGTGGATCAATTAGACCATGAGTAGTTGTCAAGGAGTGCAGGAAGGTATACAAGACCTCTGCTTGTCCATGTGGTGCCCTTGTATCAATGAAAGAAATGGTGCTCCTTTCTCTAGGTGCAGGGGTGCTGCATGGTGAATGGAGTGAGAGCTGGAGTTTAGGGGACACCCATCCCCCACAGGCAGGTGCCTTTGTGCAGTGTACACCTTGCATAACATTACGTGGCAGTTTCAGGGTGTAGCTCAATCAGAGTCTTGTCTGAAAGTTCACCATGGCATTTCTCTGTCACATAGTTTAGGAAAAAATAACCATCCTGACTTTCAGCTTGTCTATGAGACCAGCTCAAAGTCACATGGTTCCTAAAGGGCAGAACTCCATCGAATGGGAAAATGTGATGAGCAGACTTGTATCATCCCCTTGCTATTTAAAGTGTGGCCTATGGCCAGTTGTATTGCTATCACCTGGAAGTTTTCATGAACTGCAGAATTTTAGGCCTTGCCTCACACCTGCGGATTCTGAATCTGCATGTTGACAAGATCCCCTGGTGACTTCTGCACACATTGAAGTTTCAGAAATATGACACTGTCCTACCCCTGGGTTTCCTGTTGTTGTATTACTTTCCTACTCAACTTGGAGTGCTGTTACTTCTACTTTGTCCACATGGCCTGTCACCAAATGTCCACAGGGCCAGCCAGCATACGGTTCCAGAAAGATCACTCGACACTGAATTGTGCTTCAATGGCTATGTGATGTTGAACAAAATCTTTCACTCCAAAGAGCGTAGGCTTCCTAATCTAGGGGAGAAAAAAAGGAATAATGGCCCAGCACTTTTGTGGGGCTCAAATAACATGATGGGTGGGAAAGTGCCTTGTTTGTCAATTGTAAAAATCTACCCAAGCACAAAAGGTTATTGCTTCCACATAGTGTAATATGAAGATCCCTGACAGCACTTTTGCCTAGAATGCTGCTTCAACAAATTAGGAGAAGGTGGAAGATGAATGGTCTGGGGTCAGTGGACTCCAATTAGCAGATTGGAATAGGCGCAGGAATCCACAGACTCCTTTAGCACACAGGGATGACTGAGGGTTTCAGATGGGGCTTTGATGGTGGTGTTAGCTCCAGTCTGAGGGAGTCATGAAGGGAAGAGGTGGGTAGAGGTGAGGTGGGGCATTTTCCAAGAAGGGAGGATTCTGGGGGGTACCACGTGGGATGAGCGAGTGGGAGGAGAGGAAGGCTCCCGCAGATAAACTGCCTGCTCCCAAGTGTGGCAAGGGACACCTTCTCACCTCCTCACCCGCTATTGTATTTCTCTCCTTGCATCCAGAGGTTGTGTGCCCTGTGGAAGTGGTCAATACCATTGGAGCCACTTGGCTGGTCATGATCTTGGGGAATGCCATTTATTAGGAAAAAGTAGCTCAGAACACCATGGTGACCTTGGATTTAGCAGAGATTCCTAAGAAAGATGGGTGGTTGGGTCCTACTGACATCATAGCCCACTGCCATTAAAAGACTGGACACAGGAACTGTTCAATAAATTCCCAAGGAATGGATAGGTGAAGGAATGGATGGAGACCTTTGCCTTTAGAATGTTTCTTATCTCAGTACAACCTACCCTAATCACACTGTTTTAAATTTAAGCTCTCTCATCTCTGGGACTCCCAATGTCCTGTATCCTGCTCTCTCTCTCTCGCTCTCTTGTCCATAGCACTTATCCTCTCTTAACATACTATATAAAGTATTTACTGTGCACTCTCTGTTCCCCTACCCTCAGAATGGAAGCCTACTAGATGGATCTCTATTTGTTTTAATCTATAGACACAACCCTAAAACAGTGCTTGGCCCATAGAGGATGCCCCACAAATGTTTGTTGAATCAAACTGAATTAAATGAATTAGAGGGAGTTGTAGGGTCAGACAAATTCTTGTCTGATTTTGCCACCAAATCATCATGTGACCAGGGTGATGGTCTTTGCCGTTCTGTGCCTCAGTTTCTCCATGAGTACAATGAGGAGGTTGGATCTATCTCTAAGGGCACTTTCAGCTCTAATTCTCTGGTTTCGCCTCTGTGACTGTCATCTTCCAGGATGGCTTTGGAAGACTGTTTGCACGAAGTGGCAAAGAGAGACCTATGAAGGAAATGAACAGACATGAGCAGGGAGGGGTCTTTGCTCTGACACTTCTTAAGTACTGAGACTTTGGTGAGACATTTGTCTTCTATTCCATGTATGATGTTCCTAGCCCAGTGCCTGGTATGCCTTAGGAACTGACTAAACATTATCTTCTCCCTCTTCTCCCCATCTAGACTTGCACGCTTTGTACCAGATGAGCCTCAGCTCCCACAGTCACATAGCAATGATCTGAAAGAAATTTGAAAACAGTAATGTATTCCCCAAATGTAAAGGGTTAGTATGATTACATGCATGCCCAACCTCTAGCCTCCCTGCACACAGATGACACTGAAACCATGACAGCTATTTATACCAAAACCATCTCATGATTCACAGCCTTCCTTCTCATCAGAAATGTTGCACCTGACGAGACCAAATTCACATTGGGTTTATCAAAGTCTAATTAAAACTCGATCATCATGTCTAACATGTTGCCTTATTATTTGGGCTTAATTAGAGTGATGAGAGGGGGCTGAAAGCAGCAGCAATTCCAGCAGTGCAGCGATGCAACATCTGGGAAGAAGCAGGGCTCAGCCAGATGAGCAATTATGTTGAACGACACATAAAGCCAGGATCCTTGCATCTGACAGCTGTCTGGCCAGCCCCACCTCCATTCAGCTTGTGAAAGCCTGACCTATAAGCTCCCTTCTCCACCTCCCAAAGTAGTGGGAACTGGTCAGACCCCTCAAAGAAGAGCATAGCAAAGCCACCACTATGGGGAACATTCTGTTGTCATGGGTTTTAGTCACTGGGTGAAAGGAAGTAGGAGCATTTGGTAGCAAGAGAAAATGAATTCTCCATTGGGTCTTGGACTTATGGTTGGTCAGCTGTGGTCATGATGCTTCTATGGATCATGCTAGAAAAACTCAGCCTTCTTTGAAACGCCGCCTCTCATCTCTTCATTTACAAATAACCTGAAATTAGGCATTTCTGCCTCTGTTCCCAGGAAGAGGCAGGATACATGGGGCTAATGTTCAAACAACCTTCAAAAATGCTCACCAATACCAAAGCTGCAACCTGATCCATTAGGCTCGTTATGATAGTGAGAGTAGGATCGCTGTTGCAGCAAATACAGCCTGTGGCTACCAAGGATCCCTGTCTCCTGGCTCTCATACTCTGGTATAATTCTCCTTTTTCACTCTTGTGTAAAAGCCCTTAAGGTACGGGCTGGACCTCATTCCTTATTTCTAGTGAATTGATGTGGCACAAAGAAGGGATGTCACTTCTGAGATGACGTAACTCAGGATGGTGAGTTCGGCCTCATTCACTTCCTCATGCTGGCTCTTCTTGCTTGGTGGCCACTGTCACGTTGAGAGCAGCCCTGTGGAGAGGCCCACATGGCCTGGAACTGAGGGTTGCCTCTGTCCAGTGGCCTGTGAGGAACCAAATCTTGCCAATGATCACATGAGTGAGCTTGGAGACAGATACTTTCTTCCCTAGTCAAGGCTGGGATAACTGTGCCCTGGCTGACACTCTAATTACTGTCTCCAGGGACCTTGAAGTAGAGGACCCAGCTAAGCCTCACCTGGATTCCTGACCCACAGAAACTCTGAGATGATAAATGTTGTTGTTTTAAGCCACTAAGATTTGGGGCAATTTGTTATATGGCAATAGGTAATTAATGCAAACTCCAATAAGTTCTAATGGCCCAAATACAATAGAAATTTATTTCACGTAACCAAATTACCCATAACCATGCTTACAGAGACTCTGTCATTTTCAACATTTTCAGTGGCTTCCAAGATTGCCCTGAAATTGTCTCCATATCAGCCAGTTGAAAGAGAGTAAAACAATGATGAAACATGTATAGAAACTTTTAAAATTTATTTTTAAATTGTAATAAAATATACATAAGATACAATTTGCCTTTTTTTTTTTTTTTTTTGAGACGGAGTCTCGCTCTGTCACCCAGGCTGGAGTGCTGTGGCCGGATCTCAGCTCACTGCAAGCTCCACCTCCCAGGTTCACGCCATTCTCCTGCCTCAGCCTCCCGGGTAGCGGGTAGCTGGGACTACAGGCACTGCCACCTCGCCCGGCTAGTTTTTTGTAGTTTTTAGTAGAGACGGGGTTTCACCGTGTTAGCCAGGATGGTCTCGATCTCCTGACCTCGTGATCTGCCCGTCTCGGCCTCCCAAAGTGCTGGGATTACAGGCTTGAGCCACCGCGCCCGGCCTACAATTTGCCATTTTAACCATTTTAAAGGGTATAGTCCAGTGGCGTTAAGTACACTCACATTGGTGCACACCCATCACCACCATCCATCTCTAGAACCTTTTCCATCTTGCAAACATGAGGTATGGGGATTTTGAGGGGCCAAGCCTAGAAGTGGTACAAATCACTTTCTGTCACATTTCAATGATGAGAACTTAGTCTTATGGCCACACCTAACTTCAAGGGAGACTGGAAAATGCAGCCTGACTGTGTACTCAAGAAGAAGAGTTAAAGACACATTTTTGGTAAGAAGCATTAGTCTTTGCCACACTTCTGTACAACAGTGTCTACATTCCAAAATTATGCTAAGCCATAATTACAATGCAAACACCACTAACCCAAGGACAAACGAACCTATAGTACCCTATGATCATGTGGGCTCCACAGCCCCTCATTGGTGTGCTCTTACTTTTAGAATCCAGGGCTTTTAAAAGAAATCTCTTAAAAGGTAGATGGCTAAAGATTCCCTGATGTTTCACTGAGAAACTTTGCAAAATGCATTCTGGACATGTAATATCACCATATCAGTGTTTGCTCCCTACACACTTTATAATGGTTTTTTTAATTGCTTGGGACATTTGCTAGAACCCAGGATGTTGTTCTCTAAATACTCTCCTCTCCTGATGGCAGCTTCCTTCATCATTGTCTCATCATATCAAAGATGGCTGAAGTGGAACTGATGGCCCCGTGCTGCATGACACCTTTCTTTCCCTAGCAGATAACAGCAGTTTTTAAGACTGGGGACTCTAGGGAAGCCCCACCCATCCTAGAGAGGGATGGCTTTCATTGTCAAAGACAAAATGACTTTTGGGGGCCATTTGAATCTTATAGCCAGGGTGACCTGTTCCATTTCTTAAATCTTTCATTTCTAGCACGTTTTAGAGTCTATTTTCGTGAGAAACTGTCTATCGATGAAATAAGGAAGAAAGAGCAGGAACCCCGTGATCTCTTGCAGTTTCTCTTCTAGCTCACGTATTTGAGTTTAGGGTGAGTGGTTTTGCAAATTCTCTACCTGTGAAAAGTTCATTTGAAGATTCACTGCCTTAGAAATTGCCAAATGAATTGAAATTTCCATTCTATATGAGTAGCTGGTATTTTGAGCAGTTTTAGGTACTTGGGCTCTACTTGTCTGACCTTGGGCTGTACCATGATGATATCTGAGCAACGATCCCTTTGGTGTATATTGGCTTATGGTGCCTGGCTGGGTGAAGTGAATGTAGCACCCACTGGTACTATTCCTGAGGTCAGAGTTCCTGTCCCCAAGGGGCTCGTAGTCTAGGAGCAGAGACATAACGTCAGTATGATGCTGTGAGAGTAGGGTGGAAGTGTGCAGGAGATGTTATAGTGACAGAGAGGAGGGTTCTCTAATCCATTCCCATGGAAGGAAGGAAAGGCTGAAAAACTTCTTAAAGAGACGTATTCAAGTAAAGTAGGAGTTAGCCAGAAAAAGCAGAAGCATAGGATGCTTAAGGAATAAAAGTCAGCGTGAGTGAAGTTAGAGACATGAGAACGTATTATGTACTTGGAGCTGCAAGTGGTTGGGGAAAGCAGTATAATGGTGACAAAATAGGCTTTGAAGTTTTACTGAGGCTGGCTGGTCTCAGACAGCCTCACTCAGCAGCAGCTTGCTTGATTATCGGCTGGAGTGACTAGACCAAAGGGCTGTCATCATCCAAAAGGCTAGCACAGTCTTGCTCACATGGCAGTGAGTCCCAGGCTGGGGACTGCCACAATGTTGTTTTGCCATCTTCTCTTAGCCAAAGTCGGTCAAGGCCAGTCTAGATTCAAGAGGCAGATAAATAGACTCCACCTGCTGATGGGAAGAATTGCAAAGTTACATTACTGGTAGTAGCCAGTTAGGGGTAAAGGAAATAATATGTTCCGTTTTTCCTTTTTGAGATGAGGCTATCTGAGCAAGTTTTCATGCAGTTGGGAAGGAGCTGGTAGAGAAATGGATGAACAATATAAGGAAGAAAGGAATTCATTAGAGGAATATTCCAAACAGGTGGGAAGGAATAAGATCCAGGCTGAAGTACCACTTTTAAACAGAAGAAGAGACATGTAACTGGTGAGAGGTCAGAAAAGATAGTTTCAGACTTCAGTAAGTTTATATGTTGATGGAGGAAAGCTCAGGTAGTTCACCTTTCCAATGGCTTCTGTTTTCTCTGTGAATTGGAGTGAATTCATATCCTCAGAAAGAGAAGGGGAAGTGGGCTTGAAGAGAGGGTTAAAATTCACAATAGCCATTGTGGAGAATGAGAGAGAGAGCTGACAAGGGAAATACAGAAGGATTGCTAAGCAGCACTGAGGGGCCATTTGAAGTCAGAGACCATAAATTTAGAGTGGCACCAATGATTTATAGTGACACCAGTGTGTGTGGATTTCCAGCAGTGCTTAGCAACCAGAGATGAGTGATAATTGGATTCATCCAAAGTTGGTGTTTTTCCAGAAGTGGGATTGGGGGAACAATGGGGCAAGGGTATTGGTGAGAGAGAGGTTGAAATGATAAGAAATGACATCTAAGCTCAATAGGGAAGGAAGTGAAGACAGGAGGGAGCTGAGATACAGAGGAAAATGAGTGCTGGGTATCATGGACAAGCAAGGTAACATCTCAAGCTCATCTCTTAGGGATGAATTTGCACCATGCTTTATATAGGCCATGCTCTTCAATCTTCTCCACACTTTGATATCTTCCACAGTTTACTTCCTATCAAGAGCTCCACAGCCCCATGACCCTAACAACTCGCAGGCCACAAAAAGCTGGGAACACCAGGTAATCAGTAGAGATAGGACAGTGAGCCTGTACTATCTGCATGGCTGTCCCTCCTGCAAACTTCCTTTTTTAAAAAAACGTTTAAGTTCAGGGATACATGTGCAGGTTTGTTATATAGATAAACTTGTGTCGTGGGGGTTTGTTGTAAAGATTATTTCATCACCCAGGTATTAAGCCTAGTGCCCATTAGGTATTTTTCCTGATTCTCTCCCTCCTCCCACCCTCCACCCTCTCATAGACCCCAGTGTATGTTGTTCGCTTCTTTGTGTTCATGTGTTCTCATCATTTAGCTCCCACTTATAAGTAAGAACATGTGGTATTTGGCTTTCTGTTCCTGCTTTAGTTTGCTAAGGATAATGGCCTCCAGCTACATCCATGTTCCTGAAAAGTACATGATTTCATTGTTTTCTTATGGCTGCATAGTATTCCATGGTGTATCTGTACCACATTTTCTTTATCCAGTCTACCATATATGGGCACCTAGGTTGCTTCCGTGTCTTTGCTATTGTGAATAGTGCTGCAACGAACATACATGTGTATGTATCTTTATGATAGAACGATTTATATTCCTTTGGGTATATACCCAGTAATGGGATTGCTGCATCAAATGGTAGTTCTCCTTTTAGGTATTTGAGGAATTGCCACACTGTTTTCCCACAAAGCTCGAACAAATTTACACTCCCACCAACAGTGTATAAGCTTGCTTTTTTCTCTGCAACCTCACCAGCACCTTTTATTACAGATTTTTAGTGAAACCAACACCCACTCCGTCGTTCAGGCCAGATTCTTGGGGGTCATTTTCAGTTTCTCCGTTTGTTTCCCTCTCCTTCACCAAATCCATTACCAAATAAAAGGAGACCTCAGTGGTCTCTTTGCTTTATCCTCCACTCCCACAAATCCACTCTTCACACAGTAGCCAGGATGCTTTTCTAGGAATATGGATTAACTCAGATATAGTCACTACTCTGCTTAAAGTCCTTCAGAGTTCCCACTGCTTTTAAAATAAAATAAAATTCCTGAGTTTAGGTCAAAAAATCATGTAAAAGGGTCCTTGGATAGGAGGGAGAGACCAAATACAAAGTCCTAGAAGGCTGCTGTGGGTTAGTTAGTGAAGCATGAGGGGATGTGGGGTGTTCAGCGAGGAGGAGGAGTCAGGCAGGGCCCAGATTATCCAGGCCTTTTGGGGAATCATGGTGAGGAGTCCGGGAGAGTCACATTTTGAAAGGACCACTCTGGCTGCAGTGCGGAGACCGGACAGCTAGGAGGCAAGAGTGACTATAGTTAGGCCAGCGATTGAAGTCACTGTAATAGTTCAGGCAGGAGTGGATTGCAGTTTGGATTATTTGGTGTTGGAGATGGAGGGAAGCAAATGGATTTGGGAGATATTTTAGGAAGTAAAATGAAAGGCTTGGAACACCCTTTCTATCCCCTGATCCTATATTTATTGATTAATACTGCCTTATATTCTGAGGTCAATTTCTGTCTTTTCAGGGACTCTTTCCCTGACATTCCAGACTGTGTTATACAGAAGCCCAATAAATGTTTGTGGAACTGACATGATAAAGAATGTTCTTGTAAAGATGGAAGATGTTTGAGTGTGGGTAGGGACTAAGGAAAAAGTTCTAGCAGAAAGGTAAAGATTGAAGATGCTAACGAGAGGAGGTAATCGACAGAGTGAGGTTCTCAAGGAGGAAACGGGCATGGTAACAGAGTAGAGGGGTCAGTCTTGGATCAGAGGAAACACGTAGTTCTGCTGGATTACTCTGGGGAACAGTAACCTCATGCTGGTGGCTAGATGAGCAGTTACCAGATTCTCTTAGTCCGAAGTTCCCTTTTTGACGTCAACATATTTCCCAAACTCCCAGATACAGCTATACTTTTTTTTTAACTTTTATTTTAAGTTCAGGGGTACAAGTGCAGGTTTGTTACATAGGTAAACTTGTGTCTTGGGGGGTTGTTGTACAGACCATTTCATCACCCAGGTATCAAGCCTAGTACTCATCAGTTATTTTTCCCGATCCTCTCCCTCCACCCACCTCCACCCTCCAAAAGGCCCCTGTGTATGTTGTTTCCCTCTATGTGCCCATGTGTTCTCATCATTTTGCTCCACAGAACATGCAGTATTTGGGTTTAATATCCATCAATTGATAAAATATATGATGGCAAGAAGTTCTATGAATTCAGGAAAACTTTCAAATAAATTTCCCTTTTGTTAATCACAACTTTATCCACTTTCCTTTAAAATGGTACATATATGTATAAAACCTTTCTTTCCTCTAGAAAGTACCCAGTGCAGTAAAACTTTGCAAATCTAGATGCCCTTTGTCCCAGGCTCCTGAGTCTACTGATTGGGATTCATGATCTAGTCCAGACCATCTTCTAATGGGAGTTGATCTTATCTGTGACTATCTGCCTTCCCCTAGACTGAGAGATCTTTAGGGAAAGGAGTCCTGCCTTTTTCATATGCCTAGCACCCAGCATAGGACACAAAACAAAATGGGTTTTTAAGAATTCTGGTTGAATGGATGAAAATACATAATCATTTTCTTATTATTTAACTTGAGATGGTATCCAAACAGTCTCATGTATCGAGTTTCTGCTAGGTAGATACCCAAAGGAATATAAATCATTCTACCAAAAAGACACATGCAATTGTACGTTCATTACAGCACTATTCACAATAGTGAAGACATGGAATCAACCTAGATGGCCATGCACGGTGGGTTGGATAAGGAAATATGGTACACGTCTACCACGGAATACTACAAAAAAGAACAAGTGCATGTTCTTTGCACCAACATGGGTGATGCTGGAGGTCATTATCCTAAGCAAATTAATACAGGAACAGCAAGCCAAATACCCCATGTTCTCACTTATAAGTGGGAGCTAAACATTGAGTACACATGGTCATAAAGATGGGAACAATAAACACTGGGGACTACTAGACAGGGGAGGTAGGAAGAGGGGAAGAGTTGAAAAACTACTTATGGGGTACTATGCTCATTACTTGAGTGATGGGTTCAATCCTACCCCAAACCTCAACATCGCATAATGTACCCATGTGACAAACCTGCATGTATACCCTGGATCCTAAAATAAAAGAAAAAAAATAAATAAAAATTTAAAAGTTAATAAAATCCTGATTTTCTTTCTCCTTCCTGATAAAGATAATCAAAGTTCAGCCCATTTCCTTCAGGTGCTCCTCTATGTAAGCTGAGAAAGCCTTCCCTGGCTCGGGTTTATTTTCCTGCTTCTAGATAGTCTTTAGCAATGCATCATCTTCCTTAAGTGCCTGGCTCAGTCCACGGAGTAAAATGTACTAAACGAGTAGGCACATCCTGTCCTTCAGATGTTCCAGCTTGAAACTCAAATTTCTGCACTTGCACATGCTTATTTGGCTAAATGTGTCTTGTAGGATTAGCTTAAGCCACTGCACACAGCTGATTTTTTGTTTTGAACATTAATGTATAAATCTGAAAGGAGGAATCACCTGGCATTATGTGAATAAAATAAAGAGGCATTTCAACCCTTGTCACTTTAATTGAATCCTTTTGATGGTAGAGGCCAGCAGAGACATCAAAGCCCAGGATGTAATTCCTTAACTTTAGCTTTTCCTTGGACGCATGGAGAGAAAGCTGGCCCTGAGCTCTTGGGGGCACTGCTCACTAGGAACAAAATGACACATGGATTTGGAAGTTCAATTGGCGAGTTGGTTGCTATTTCACAGGCATCCCCTTTTGCCCCTGAGCATGGTTCTTCCAGACACCAATTTAAAGTGGAGGGAGAGGGACAAAAACTACCTACCATGTGTTATGCTTGTTACCTGGGTGTCAAAATAATCCACACGCCAAACTCCTGTGACAAGCAATTTACCTATATAACAAACCTGAATCGTACCCCTGAATCGAAAATAAAAGTCAAAAACTAAATAACAATAAAGTGGTAAAAATGTCCCACATGGGCAGTAGACAATGACAGTTATTGCTCTGGAGGTGGGAAAGGCTGAATGGTGGCCTTGAAATAGACAGGACATGGAATACACACACAGGCGAGCACTCACACTGCAGAGAGGGGGACCAGACACCTCTCGTGTGGACTCCTGCTGACTGGCGAACTCCCCTGTGTCTTCAGCCTCTTCCCTACACCCCATTCCCCCACTGCCCTTTTGGAAACATGGCTGTTGCCTGAGGACAGCCCTGCTCTGGCAGCGGTCTCATGTGGAGTCTGTGTTTTCAAGATCGTATTTCCAAATTCCTCATGACCAAGGAGGGAGGCTGATTGTTCCCCTTACTCCTTGTGGCTGCGTCCAGACCACCTCTGTCCTCTTTCTGAAAGCAACCACGCTGTTGAGACCCGGGTCTCAACACACCCTCCCCTGACCAGGCTCACATGACTGTTGGTGCTACCGCTGACCTGGGCACTCTCCTGCATTCACTGAAGACTTAGTTCCTTGTTCTTTGTCTTCTTGTTTGTCTAGTTACTGCTCATCCCAAAGTCCACACAAATGACTCTTCTAATACCCTGTTGTTATGGGTTGAATCTTGCCCTCTCCTGACTGAATTCATATATTGACATCCTAATCCCTGTACCCCAGAATGTGACTGCATTTAGAGATAGGGCCTTTAAAGAGGCAATTAAGGTAAAATAAAGTTATATCCAATACGACTAATGTCCTGATAAGCAGAGGAGATTAGGACACATAAGCATAGACTGAGAGATAGGCTTATGAGGACACAGTAAGAATATGGCCAATCGCAAGTCTGGGAGAGAGATCTCAGAAGAAACCAAACCTGCCAACACCATGACCTTGGACTTCTAGCCTCCAGAATGCTGAGAAAATACATTTCTATTGTTTAAGCCACCCAGTCTGTGGTACTTCGTTACAGCAGCCCTAGCAAAGGAACACACCATCTGATATGGTCTGGCTGTGTCCCCACCCAAATCTCATTTTGAATTGTAGTTCCCATAATCCCCATATATCGTGGGAGGGACCCAGTGGGAGGCAATATAATCACGGAGGTGGCTACGTTTTTGCTGTTCTCATGATAGTGAGTGAGTTCTTAAAAGATCTGATGGTTTTATAGGGGACTTTCTCAACTTTTGCTTGGCCTTTCTCTTTGTTGCCAGCATGTGAATAAGACGTGTTTGCTTCCCCTTCTGCCAAGATTATAAGTTTCCTGAGGCCTCCTGAGCCATGCTGAATTGTGAGTCAATTAAACCTCTTTACTTCATAAATTACCCAGTCTCGGATATGTCTTTATTAGCAGCATGAGAACGAACTAATACACCATCCTTTGGGTTTTCATAGCTCCTCATTCTCAAAGAACACCGTCTTCCACTTCACCACTGACGCCCAAGGTTTCCCCTTCAACTCTAAATTATTACCCCAAATGGTACTACTACCTCCAAAATGAAAATTCCAGCACCCTGGCCTCTGATTACAACCTATCCTTACATTAATTTCTCAATTGACCCCCGAAATCCAATTATTGATTTCATCCCCCAGCCCCAACACACACACACACACACACACACACACAGGTTTCCACTTGCCCTCAGCTCCCCTTTGTGTTTGCTTCTCTTCTTTCACCAGTGAGATTTTGTGGTCTGTTACCATAATTACCCCCTTGTAAAGAATCTCAACTCCCTTGTTCATCTCTTCGTTTTTTACACTCTGTTGAAAAACTCCAACTATGAAGGAACTCAATCATTTTTCTTCTCCATGGCTATATCCAAGCAGGTTAAATATATCACACATTCAAGGTGACCAGCTTTGCTAGTGTTATATTTTAATTTGACCCCTTTCTTCACTGAGACTTACGTTAAGAAATATCATACTGGTGCCACCCAAACCTATCTTTAGGAGGACTCTTATCAGTGGCCAGCAATCCCAGCATCCAGATTTCCCACTCAATCAGAGGCCTATTTCAT
>NC_045434.1:188356551-188385552 GCF_002776525.5 Piliocolobus tephrosceles | reverse complement strand
GTACTTTTACTGACCCTTTCAGCTTCTTCAACACAGCTGATACTTCCCTCCTCAAAATGCTCTCCATGACATCAGTGTCTTCTCTTTTTCATCTATCCTCTGGCCACTTCTCTGTCTTCTTCGTGGTTTCATCAACTTTCTTCTGTGTGTTCCCCAGGACTTACCTCGGGCCTTGGCTCTCTCTGAACTCTCCTCTCACTCTTATCCATTTCCAGAGGTTCTGACAGTTCTGCTGTCAGAGGCTGATGACTCTCTAACTTATATTCCCAGACCAGACTCTCCTCTGACGTCCACACTTGTATATCCAGAGAGGTAACAGACTTCTCCACTTAATCCTCAGACTTACCATATCCAAATGTCCCCAGGGTTGCTCCTTCCGGCCACACCCAACTCTCCCAGTCTTTCCTGCCTTTGCAAATGAAACAACATCACCCTTTACTCAATTTCTCCAGTCAGAAACCTGGATGCCATCCTTGTTTCTCTCTCTCTTCCAATTCCTTCCTCCACATCCATCTATTATTAAATTCAGTTCTTCTCATCTCCTAAATATATCTTGAAGTGGTCAATTTTCTTCCCTCTGCTGCTGCTACCTAGTAGTTCTAATCGTTTTTATTTCTTATCAAGACAACTGCACTGGCTTCTTTTCTAGTTTCCCTGATTTGGCTCTTGGCTTCTCCAGCTTCTTTCCCACACAGCTGCTAGAGTAATCTTTTAAAAAACTCAAATTGGATCATGGTGTTTCCCTTCTTAAAACTCTCCAATGGCTTTCCATTATACTTTTTTTAAAAAGTGAACACTCCTTTTCCTGGCTTAACTAGGCCTATGTGATCTGGCTGAACTAGGTCTATGGACCATGTCTAACTCAATGGTTTTCCATTCCATTCTCTTTTTCATCAACTCTATGCCAGCCCTATTGACCTTTTACCTTCTTAAACAACAAGCATTTTCCTGTCATCAAGCTTTACAGATCCTGTTCCATCTGTCTTTAACCATCTCCCTTTTGTGTACATGGCTGGCCCTTTCTTATTGTTTATCGTATTTATATTTTTAAAAATAATTTTATTTTTTGAAATAAAATTCAAATATGTATTTAAATGCACAATATAAGCTGTACAGTTTTGATGAATGGATACATCTGTGTAACTTACATTCCTATCAAGAAAGTCCTTCCTGTCTTCTCCCAGTCAATTCTTACCCCCAGCCCATAGGCAAACCACCCTGTTTTGATTTTTTCACCATTTTTTTTTTATGTTTTAGAACTTTATATACATGGGTTAATATAGTATGACGAATTTTGTGTCTGGTTTATTTTGCTCAGTACATTATTTGTGATATTTATCCATGTTGTTGCATGTATCCATAACATACATTTTTATTGTTGATTGGTATTTTCATTTTATGAATATATTGCAATTTTTAAACCCATTCTCATACTGATGTACATTTGGGTTATTTCTGGTTTTGGTTATTAGGAATAAATTTGCCATGAACAAGTTATTGAATGAGTATTTTCTTTTATCGCTCTTTGATAAATACCTGGAACTGGAATTATGCAGTCGCAGGGCAATTCTAGGCTTAACTTTATAAGAAACTGCCAAAACTATTTCCAAAGTAGATGTACCATTTTATGTCCTCCCTAGCAATAGATGAGAATTCTGGTTACTCACATCCTTAGTAATATTTTGTTTTCAATCTTTTAAATGTTTGCTATTCTAATGAGTATGTAGTGCAACTCATTGTGATTTTTAATTTGCATTTCTCTGACAATGAATAAGGATGAAAACATTTCCATTTGCTTTCCAATTATTCGTGTATTTTTCATTGTCTCTCCTTGAGACTCTTGAGACACTTCGAGACTCTCCTCAAGTCCTTTGACTATATTTATTGGGTTGTTTGTCCTTTTTATTTTGGAGTTGTAGTTCTTTATATATTCTAGATACAAGTCCTTTGTAAGATATATGTATTGTGAACGCTTTCGCTTAGGCTGTGTATTGCCCATTCATTTTCTTAATGGTGTCTTTTCATGAGCAGAACATTTAAATTCTGATGAAGTCTAATTTATCAATTTCTTATTTTACAGTCATTGTTTTCTGTTCCTTGCCTGATAGATCTCTGATGACCCCAGATCACAGTAGTATTTTGTCATTTTTTTTCCTAAAAGCTTTACAGTTTCAGGTTTTACATTTAGGTCTGTGTCTGTGCATCTTGAATTAATTTGTGTATACAATGTGAGACAGAATTTGAAGTTTATTTTTTTCATGTGGGTCATCACTTGTTCCAGCAACAATTTTTGAAAGACTTTCTTTTTTTATTGTGATAAAATAAATATAACATAAAATTAGCCATTTTAGCCATTTTCAAGTGTACAGTTCAGTGGCATTAGTTACATTTATGGTGTTGTGCAACCATCTGTGCTATCTATTTCCAAAACCTTTTGGTTACCACAAATAGAAACTTTGTTATCATTAAGCAATAATTGCTCATCCCTCCACCTCCTCGCTTAGGCCCTGGTAACTTTTAATCTACTTTATGGTTTTATGAATTTGCTTATTGTGGATATTTCTTTATTTTTATTTATTTTTATTTTTTTATTTTTTATTTTTTATTTTTTTATTATACTTTAAATTCTAGGGTACATGTGCATAACGTGCAGGTTTAATGAATCATACATTTGCCTTTTGTGTCTGGTTTGTTTCATTTAGCATAATATTGTCAAGATTTGTTCATTTTGCAGCATGTATCAGAACTTCATTCCTTTTTATGGCTGAATAATATTTCATTGTACATATATCCCACATTTTGTTCATCCATTTATCTGTTGATAGGCACTTGGATAGCTTCTACCTTTTGGCTATTGTAAATAATCCTGCAATAAATATTAGCATACATGCATCTGTATTCTCTTATAAGGCCTGCCTTTGCTGCATTCCACAGGTTTTAGTAAGTTGTATTTTTATTTACCTTCATGTCTTTTTTTTCTAATTTCTCTTGTGACTTCTTTTAAACCCATTGGTTAAGAGAGTGTTGTCTTATTTCCACAGATTTGCAGATTTTTCAGTTTTCTTTCTGTTATTGATTGAAGTTTTATCCCATTGTGATCAGAAAATAACTTTGTATGATTGTAATATTTTTAAGTTTGTTAAGCCTTCTTTTGTGGTCTAACATACAATCTGTCCTGGAGAATATTTCATGTATACTTGAGAAGAGTATATTCTGCTATTGTTGAGTGGAAGTGTTCCATATACGTTTGTTAGGTCTAGTTGATTTATAGTGTTTTTTAAGTCCTCTATTTCCTTATTTATCTTCTGTCTAGATGTTCCATCTATTGTTGAAAATAGAATACCAAAGTCTACAACTATTGTAGAACTATCTATTTCTCTCTTCCATTTTTTCAGCTTTTGCTTTATATATTTTGGGGTTCTGTTTCATATATTTTGGGGTTTCATATATTTTGGTGTGTATTTGTTCATAATTGTTATATTTTCTTAATGAATTGACCCAATTTATCAATATATAATGTTTTTCTTTGTCTCTTATAACAGTTTTTCACTTAAACTCTATTTTGCATGATTTTGTTAGAGCCACTTTGGCTCTCTTGTTACTATTTGCTTGAAATTTCTTTGTCCATCCTTTCACTTTCAACTTATTTTGTGTCTTTGGATCTAAAGTGATCTTCTGTAGCCAGTCTGTAGCTAGATCATGCTTGAAAAAAAAAATCAATTCTGGCAATCTCTGCCTTTTGATTGGAGAATTTAACCCATTTACCTTTGACATGATTATTGATAAGGAAGGACATACTTCTGCCATTTTGCTATGCATTTTCTGTATGTCTTATAAATTCTTTTATCTCTAATTTCTTCTATTTCTGCCTTCTTTTGTGTATAGATCATTTTTTGCTAGTGAACTGTTTGATGCTCTTCTCATTTATTTTTGTGTATGTTCCTTAAATATTTTATTTATGGCTACTATGGGAATTATACATAACATCCTAAGTTTATGACAATCTAATTTGAATTGCTATCCAATTCGGTACAGAAACTAAGCTTCCACTTATGTTATTGTCACAAATTGTATTTTATACATTGTGTGCTTGATAACAAACTTATCATTTAATAACTCAATTTGTCTTTTAAGTCATATATGAGAAAGAGGGGAGATACAAACGATAAACACAATTATACCGGCTTTCACATTTTTCAGGTATTTACTTTGCCAGAGGTCTTCTTCATATGGCTTTGAGTTACTATCTAGTGTCCTTTCATTTCGACCTGAAGTACTCTCTTTAGCATTTCTTGTGAGATAGGTCAAATGGTAACAGACTTTCTCAGTTTTTATTTATCTGGAAATGTCTTAATTTCTCTTTTATTCTTAAAGTATAGTTTTTTAGGATATAGAATTCTTCATTGGCATTTTTTTCTTTCAGCACTTTAAATATGTCATCTCACTGCCTTCTGGTCTCCATAATTTCAGATGAGAAGTTGGTTTCTAATTGCATTGAGGATCCCTTGTCGAGTAGCCTCTCCCTTGCTGTTTTCAAGATTCTTTCTTTGGCTTTGGCTTTTGACAATTTGGTTATAATGTGTCTTGCTGTGGGTCTTTTAAATTTCATTATACTTGGAATTTTTTGACTTCTTGGATTTGAAGATTTATGTCTTTCATCAAATTTGGGAAGTTTTTAGCTATGGTTTTTTCAAATATTATTTTCCTCTCTATTATCCTTCTAAAACTCTCATGATGCATATGTTGGTTTGCTTGACAGTGTCTGACAATTCCTTCAGGCTCTGTTCACTTTTCTTCATTCTTTTTTCTTTCAGCTTCTCAAATTCTATAATTTCAACTACATTACCTTCAATTTTATCAATTCTTTCTTCTGCCTGCTCAAATCTGCTATTGAACCCCTAGTGAACTATTCATTTCAGTTTTCCAGAGTACTGGCAAAATCAATTCTGATTATTTCCTTAATTTTCAATGTTTCTGTGGAAAAATGAGAACTTAGAGCTGTCTACTCTGCCATTTTGCTTATGTCACGTCTCTGGAAAAACCTTCTTTCCTACCTTTAATTGCTTTGGCATCATTATTGGAAAAAAAAATCAATTAACACAAATTTCAATCTTTTGCATTTTTGTCATAATTCATTGTGAGCTAGATTCTAATTTCCCTGTGTGATTTCATCTTGGGTACATGAATAATATTGAGGTATATTATTTAATTTATAAATATTTATGGCTTTTGTAAATATTTTTTATTATCTATTTCTAATTTTGGTTAGAAAATATACTTGATAACATTTTAATATTTTAAGTTTTATAGAGACCATTTTTTTGGCCCAACATATTATCTTGGTGAATATTATATGTGCCCTTGCAAAGCATGTGTTTTCTGTCACATTAAGTTAAATATATATATGTACATATATATATTTTTAATTCTGGTAATTCTACTGACTACTGTGAAAGAAATATGATTATGTGTTTTCTATTTCTTCCCTTAATTCTATCAGTTTTTATTTCCTGTGTTTTAAGCTTTATTATTAAGTGCATATGTATTTATGTTCCTTACTTGTTTTTCAAGTAGTAATATTTTAGTCCTATGAATTAAAAAAAAAAATCTATGGTAATACTCCTTGTTTTAAAGTCTATTTTATCTAATATTCAAACTATTATTTCAGCTTTTAAAGACTGGCTGGACACAATGGCTTACTCATGTAATCCCAGCACTTTGGGAGGCCAAGGCAGGCAGATCACTTGAGGTCAGGAGTTTGAGACCAGCCTGGCCAACATAGTGAAACCCTGTCTCTACTAAAATTACAAAGAATTCGCTGGGCATGGTGTTGTGTGCCTGTAGTCTCAGCTACTCAGGAGGCTGAAGTGGGAGAATCGCTTGAATCCAAGAGGCAGAGGTTGCAGTGAGCTGAGATCACACTGCTGCACTCCAGTCTGGGCAACAGAGTGAGACCCTATCTCAAAAAAATAAAAACTAAAAAAAAAAAGGCATATGAATGGAGAATTGTTTGCCTTTTTAGAGGAAAGTATTATTTAAAAAATACTTTAAAACTATTTGTGTCTTTGTATTTAAAGTGTGTATCTCGTAGATATCATATACCTAGGCCAGGATTATTTTCCATTCTGAAAATATCTTCCTAATAACTGAAATCTATATATATTTAGCACAATCGATAAAGTTGGGTTTATGTGTGTCATTTGTTAATTGATTCCTAATACAATTCTTATTGAGATAATATAGATTCACCTGCAGTTGTAAGGGGTAAAAGTTTAGTTATGCAAGAAAAATAAGTTCTAGAGATCTGCTATAGAGCATAACCCCTATGGCTAACAGTACTTTATTGCATACTTAAAATTTCCTAAGAGCATATATCTTATTTCAAGTGTCCTTTCCACCAATAATAATAAAGGAGGCGGGATGAAACTTTGAGAGGTGATGAATATGTTTATGGCATTGATGGTTGTAATGGTTTCATTATTCCCAAACTTAGCAAGTTGCATATATTAAATATGTATAGCTTTTGATATATCAATCATACCTCAATAGAGCATTTTTTTAAAATGCTAAGAAAAATTCCTTGGACTTTTCCTCCAGTTTTCCTCAGTGGAACATTTTGCAAAAGTAAAGTATAATATCAAAATTAGGACAGTGACATTAATACAATCCATCAATATTAATTAATATTGAGTACCTTTCCTACTTTATTCTTCACCAAGATTACTTTAGCTGTACTAGGGCCTGTATTTTTCCATATAAATTTTATAATAAGTCTGTATATGTTTCCAAAATCCCTCTCAGAAATTTTTATAGGCATTCCACTAAACCTATAGGTCAATTTGGGGATAATTAATACATTGAGTTTTCCAATCCATGAACGTGGTTGGTCTCTCCATTTATTTTGGATTTTTATTTTTTTGATCAGCATTTTGTAATTTTCAACAAACAGATTCCATACATGTTTTATTAGTTGTATACCCAAGTACTTTATTTGGAGTTATTGTAAAAAGAAATTGTGTTTTTAGGTTTGGTTTCTACCTATGCATAGATATATATGTTAGTAATAAAACACAATTGCTCTTTGTGTATTCATCTTATATCTTGCAATCTTGTTGAATTCACTAGTTAATTCTAGAAGTTTTCTTTTGTAGTTTCTTTTTTTTAAAATTTTCTATGTGTTTATTGGTGTCATCTGCAAATAGAGTTGTTTTATTTCTTTGTTTCCAATCTGTATGCCTGATGTGCCTTTTTCTTGCCTCATTGCAGTAAGCAGGAATTCCAGTTCTGTACAGTAAGAGTGGTGAGTAGAGGAGCCAAGATGGCTGGTTAGACACAGCCAGGAAAAGCTTCTTCTACTGAGAGACCAGACCATCATGTAGACTAACTAACTCTGAGCATATCTTTGGGAAGAAGGCATTGAGAGTGGATGCAGAGAGAATGCAGACTCAGGTTAAAGAGAAGGAAGCTGGGAACCCTGTATGGGGTTGCCAAGCACTGGGATGTGTTCCTGGCCCTGAGTGGCTCCTAGAGAAGGGGTGAGTGAAAAAAGTGTGGAGTGGTACACTCTTGTCACAGACCTCCGGGATCCTAGCTGTGGGAGAGCCCATGATCCTCACAGACATTTGAGTTGGCAGGGAAAATTCCCTTGAGAGTTGGGAGAGACATAACTCTAGTCTGTGAGGAGTTCAGAGGATTTGGCATGGGAATGGGTGCACTGGAGCACAGCCATGGGCACCCATCCCCCAAGGCTTGCCATACTCCTCTAGGGAACTGTAGCCTTTGTTATCTGCTGGACCCGGAGAGAGCAGGGCTGCCTTGTCCATGGGATGTGGCCAGTCTGATCGGAATGCCACCCTGTCTGCCAGCCTCTCCCAGGGTCCCTGTCTGGCAGCACTCACTTGCAGTACAGCTTGAGCTGCCCCGCGGAAATGCTTCTCAGTGGCTACTGCCATAGCATTTTTGCCAGCAGCCCCCATCTTCCCATAGGAGCACTTTTGCAGGCAGACCTCCACCAGGATGTATCTGCCTGCAGCCTTCCTCAACCAATGTGCATTCACCCACAGCATCCCTGTGCCACTCCGCCAATGAACATACATATGGGGATCCACCACTACCCCACCAGCACCCACGCACATGAGGACCCACCACTGCCCTGCTGGCACACATGCACCCATAGCCCTCTCACTACCCCACTAGTGTGCACTCACCTGCAGTCCTCCCACCACAGTGCAGTCTCCTATGGCACCCCCACTACTCCACTGTGCTTTTGTCGGCAGCCCCCACTGAAGTGTTGTTGACAACAAACTAGGAACACCTCAACTCCTCCAGTGCAGCAAGTGCTTGACCTTGAGGGGCCAGAGAACAAAACCACAGGCCTAGTTCCAGCCCTCCAGAGTTAGAGCTCACAGTCCAGAAGTGCTGAACTGAGCCTCGGCCATCTGAAAGCATCCATAAACAAAGCCAATAAACCAAACCGAATTTATACCACAATCAAATCCCCCAGGGAATCAAAGACTATAAAAGCAAGAAGCCTGATTCAAAAGACAGCAACTTCAAAGATTATTAGATAAGTCACACAAATGAGAAAGAATTAGTGCAAGAATTCTGGCAACTCTAAAAACCAGAGTGTCTTCTTACCTCCAAATGACTGCACTAGATCCCCAGCAATGGTTCTTAAATGGATTGAAATGACATAGAATTCAGAATGTGTATGGCAAAGAAGCTCAATTTTCCTTGAGATACAGGAGAAGGTTGAAACCCCTTTCAAGGAAAGCAGTAAAATGATCCAAGAGTTAAAAGATGACATAACCTTTTTCAGAAAGAATCAAATTGGACTTGTGAAAAATAAAAAATTGACGACAGAACTTTTCTCATGCAATTGGATGCATTAATAACAGGATATACCAAACTGAGGAAAGAATCTCAGAGCTTGAAGATCACTCCTTCAAGTCAATGCAGGTAGAGAAAAATGAAAAAATGAAAAAACCTCTGAGTAATATGAAATTATGTAAAGAGAACAAACTTATAACTCATTAGAATCTGTGAAAGAAAGGGAGAAAAATCAAGAAACTTGGAAAATGTATTTGAGGATATTGTCCAACCTCACTAGAGAGGACAATATGCAAATTCAAGATGTTCAGAGAACCTCTGTGAGATACTATATGAGATGATCATCCCCAAGACATATAATCCACAGACTCTCCAAGTTCATCATAAAAGAAAAAATTCTTAAAGACAGCTAGAAAGAAAGGGTGGGTCACATACAAAGGGAGCCCCATCAAGCTAACAGAGGATCTTGCAGCAGAAACCTTAGGAGTCAAAAAATATAGGGGGCCTATATACAGCATTTTTAAAGAAGAGAAATTCCAGTCAATAATTTTGTATCCAACTGAGCTAAATTTCACAGGTGAAGGAGAAATGCAATCTTTTTTTAGACAAGTAAATGGTAAGGGAATTCATTACCACTAGAACTGCCTTACGAGAGAATGCTAAATAATAATAGAATGCTATTAACTAATAGAATGCTAAACATGGAAATAAAAGCCCAATACCTGCCACCACAAAAAGACAGTTAAGTATGTAGTTCATTAACACTATAAAGCAAATACACAATCAAATATGCATAACAACCAGCTAACAACATGATGACAAGATCAAACCCTCACATGTCAATATTGATCTTGGATGTAGAGTGGGCTAAATGTCTCACTGAAAAGGCAGAGTGGCAAGTTGGATAAACAAGCAAGACCCAACTGTGTGCTATTTTCAAGAGACCCATCTCACATTCAGTGATACCTATAGGTTCAAAGTAAAGGTTTGGAGAAAAATCTATCAAGTAAAATGAAAGCAAAAAAGAGAAAATTGCTATTCTTCAGACAAAACAAACTTTAAGCCAACAATGATCAAAAAGGGCAAGGAAGGGCATTATTACATAATAATAAAGAGTTCACATCTCTGCACCAAGCGGACCTAATAGACATCTATAGAACTCTCCACCCCAAGTCAACAGAATATACATTCTTCTCAGCACCACATCACACTTATTCCAAAATTGACCACATAATTGGAAGTAAAGCACTCCTCAGCAAATGTAAAAGAACAGAAATTATATCAAACTGTCTCTCAGACCACAGTGCAATCAAACTAGAACTCAGGACTAAGAAACTCAATCAAAACCGCTCAACTACATGGAAACTGAACAACCTGCTCCTGAATGACTACTGGGTACATAACGAAATGAAAGCAGAAATAAAGATGTTCTTTGAAACCAATGAGAACAAAGATACAACATACCAGAATCTCTGGGACACATTTAAAGCAGTGTGTAGAGGGAAATTTATAGCACTAAATGCCCACAAGAGAAAGCAGGAAAGATCTAAAATTGACACTCTAACATCACAATTAAAAGAACTAGAGAGGCAAGAGCAAACACATTCAAAAGCTAGCAGAAGGCAAGAAATAACTAAGATCAGAGCAGAACTGAAGGAGATAGAGACACAAAAAACCCTCCAAAAAATCAATGCATCCAGGAGTTGGTTTTTTGAAAAGATCAACAAAATTGACAGACCGCTAGCAAGACTAATAAAGAAGAAAAGAGAGAGGAATCAAATAGATGCATTAAAAAATGATAAAGGGGATATCACCACCAATCCCACAGAAATACAAACTACCATCAGAGAATACTATAAACACCTCTACACAAATCAACTAGAAAATCTAGAAGAAATGGATAATTTCCTGGACACTTACACTCTTCCAAGACTAAACCAGGAAGAAGTTGAATCCCTGAATAGACCAATAGCAGGCTCTGAAATTGAGGCAACAATTAATAGCCTACCCACCAAAAAAAGCCCAGGACCAGATGGATTCACAGCTGAATTCTACCAGAGGTACAAGGAGGAGCTGGTACCATTCCTTCTGAAACTATTCCAATCAATAGAAAAAGAGGGAATCCTCCCTAACTCATTTTATGAGGCCAACATCATCCTGATACCAAAGCCTGGCACAGACACAACAAAAAAAGATAATTTTAGACCAATCTCCCTGATGAACATCGATGCAAAAATCCTCAATAAAATACTGGCAAACCGGATTCAGCAGCACATCAAAAAGCTTATCCACCATGATCAAGTGGGCTTCATCCCTGGGATTCAAGGCTGGTTCAACATTCGCAAATCAATAAACGTAATCCAGCATATCAACAGAACCAAAGACAAGAACCACATGATTATCTCAATAGATGCAGAAAAGGCTTTTGACAAAATTCAACAGCCCTTCATGCTAAAAACGCTCAATAAATTCGGTATTGATGGAACGTACCTCAAAATAATAAGAGCTATTTATGACAAACCCACAGCTAATATCATACTGAATGGGCAAAAACTGGAAAAGTTCCCTTTGAAAACTGGCACAAGACAGGGATGCCCTCTCTCACCACTCCTATTCAACATAGTGTTGGAAGTTCTGGCTAGGGCAATCAGGCAAGAGAAAGAAATCAAGGGTATTCAGTTAGGAAAAGAAGAAGTCAAATTGTCCCTGTTTGCAGATGACATGATTGTATACTTAGAAAACCCCATCGTCTCAGCCCAAAACCTTCTTAAGCTGATAAGCAACTTCAGCAAAGTCTCAGGATACAAAATTAATGTGCAAAAATCACAAGCATTCTTATACACCAGTAACAGACAAGCAGAGAGCCAAATCAGGAATGAACTTCCATTCACAATTGCTTCAGAGAGAATAAAATACCTAGGAATCCAACTTACAAGGGATGTAAAGGACCTCTTCAAGGAGAACTACAAACCACTGCTCAGTGAAATAAAAGAGGACACAAACAAATGGAAGAACATACCATGCTCATGGATAGGAAGAATCAATATCGTGAAAATGGCCATACTGCCCAAGGTTATTTATAGATTCAATGCCATCCCCATCAAGCTACCAATGAGTTTCTTCACAGAATTGGAAAAAACTGCTTTAAAGTTCATATGGAACCAAAAAAGAGCCTGCATTGCCAAGACAATCCTAAGTCAAAAGGACAAAGCTGGAGGCGTCACGCTACCTGACTTCAAACTATACTACAAGGCTACAGTAACCAAAACAGCATGGTACTGGTACCAAAACAGAGATATAGACCAATGGAACAGAACAGAGTCCTCAGAAATAATACCACGCATCTACAGCCATCTGATCTTTGACAAACCTGAGAGAAACAAGAAATGGGGAAAGGATTCCCTATTTAATAAATGGTGCTGGGAAAATTGGCTAGCCATAAGTAGAAAGCTGAAACTGGACCCTTTCCTTACTCCTTATACGAAGATTAATTCAAGATGGATTAGAGACTTAAATGTTAGACCTATTACCATAAAAACCCTAGAAGAAAATCTAGGTAATACCATTCAGGACATAGGCATGGGCAAGGACTTCATGTCTAAAACACCAAAAGCAACGGCAGCAAAAGCCAAAATTGACAAATGGGATCTAATTAAACTAAAGAGCTTCTGCACAGCAAAAGAAACTACCATCAGAGTGAACAGGCAACCTACAGAATGGGAGAAAATTTTTGCAATCTACTCATCTGACAAAGGGCTAATTTCCAGAATCTACAAAGAACTCAAACAAATATACAAGAAAAAAACAAACAACCCCATCCAAAAGTGGGGAAAGGATATGAACAGACATTTCTCAAAAGAAGACATTCATACAGCCAACAGACACATGAAAAAATGCTCATCATCACTGGCCATCAGAGAAATGCAAATCAAAACCACAATGAGATACCATCTCACACCAGTTAGAATGGCAATCATTAAAAAATCAGGAAACAACAGGTGTTGGAGAGGATGTGGAGAAATAGGAACACTTTTACACTGTTGGTGGGATTGTAAACTAGTTCAACCATTATGGAAAACAGTATGGCAATTCCTCAAGGATCTAGAACTAGATGTACCATATGACCCAGCCATCCCACTACTGGGTATATACCCAAAGGATTATAAATTATTCTACTACAAAGACACATGCACATGTATGTTTATTGCGGCACTATTCACAATAGCAAAGACTTGGAATCAACCCAAATGTCCATCAGTGACAGACTAGATTAAGAAAATGTGGCACATATACACCATGGAATACTATGCAGCCATAAAAAGGGATGAGTTTGCGTCCTTTGTAGGGACATGGATGCAGCTGGAAACCATCATTCTTAGCAAACTATCACAAGAAGAGAAAACCAAACACCGCATGTTCTCACTCATAGGTGGGAACTGAACAATGAGATCACTTGGACTCGGGAAGGGGAACATCACACAATGGGGCCTATCATGGGGAGGGGGGAGGGGGGAGGGATTGCATTGGGGAGTTATACCTGATATAAATGATGAATTGATGGGTGCTGACGAGTTGATGGGTGCAGCACACCAACATGGCACAGATATACATATGTAACAAACCTGCATGTTATGCACATGTACCCTAGAACTTAAAGTGTAATAAAAAAATAATAATAATAATAAAGAGTTCAATTCAATAAGAAGGCTTAACTGTCCTAAATATATATGCACCCAGCACTGGACCACCCAGATTCATAAATGAAGTTCTTAGAGACCCACAAAGAGACTTAGATAGCCACACAATAATAGTAGGAGACTTCAACATCAACATCCCATTGACAGTGTTAGGCAGATCACTGAGTCAGCAAACTAACAAAAATATTCAGGACTTAGACTAGACACTTAACCAAATGGACCTAACAGATATATACAGAATATTCCACTCAACAACAGAGTATATATTCTTCTCATCTGCACACAGCACATATGCGAAGATCAACCACACGCTTGCCCCAAAGCAACTCTCAACAAATTCAATAAAACTGAAATCATACCAACCACACTCTGAGCACACAGCATAAATAAAAATAGAAATCAATACCAAGGAGATCTCTCAAAACCATACGATTACATGGAAATTAAACAACCTGCTCCTGAATGACTTTTGGATAAAGAATTAAATTAAGGCAGAAATCAATGAATTATTTGAAACCAATGAAAGCAAAAATACAGCGTACCAGAATCTCTGGGGTACAGCTAAAGCAATGTTAAGAGGAAATTTTATTGGACTAAATGCCTGAATCAAAATTTAGAAAGATCTTAAATTAACAACCTAACATTATACCTAGAGGAACAGAAAAACAAGATCAAACCAACCCAAAAACTAGCAGAAAAAAAAAAATAACCAAAATTAGAGGCGTGTTGAATGAAATTGAGATGTGAAAATCCATACAAAAGATCAATGAAACAAAAAGATCGTTTTTGAAAGAATAAACAAGATTGATAGACCATTAGCTATATTCATAAAGAAAAAAAGAGAGAAGATCCAAATAAATACAATCAGAAATGACAAAAGTGACATTACCACTGACTCCCATATAAACACATAAAACCCTCAGAGACTGTTATGAACACCTCTATGCACATTAACTTGAAAACCTGGAAGAAATGGATAAATTCCTGGAAACACACAACTTCCCAAGATAGATCCAGAAAGAAATGTGCACAGACCAATAATGAGTTGCAAAATTGAGTCAGTAATAAAAAGCCTGTCAAACACAAAAGGCCCTGGACCAGATGGATTCATAGCCAAATTCTACCAGACATACAAAGAAGAGCTGGTACCAATCCTACTGAGATTATTCCAAAAATTGAGGAGGAGGGACTCTTCCCTAACTCATTCTCTGAGGCCAACATTATTCTGATACCAAAACCTGGCAGAGACACAGTGAAAAAGGAAAATGTCAGGCTAATACCCCCGATGAACATAGATGCAAAAATCCTCAACACAATACTAGCAAACCAAATCTGGCAGCACATCAAAATCTAATCCACCATGATCAAGTAGGCTTTATTCCTGGGATGCAACCATATGTTGGTTCAACATATGCAAATCAATAAATGTAATTCTTGCATAAACAGAACCAAAAACAAAACTACATGACCATGTCAATAGATGCAGAAAAAGCTTTTGATAAAATTTAACATCTCTTCATGTTAAAAACCCTCAACAAAGTAGGTATTGAAGGAATGTACCTCAAAATAATAAGAGCCGTCTTTGACACACCCACAGCCAACATCCATACTGAACAGGCAAAAACTGGAAGCATTCTCCTTGAGAACTGGAACAAGACAAGGATGCCCACTCTCCTCACTCCACTTCAACATAGTACTAGAAATCCTAGCCATAGTCATCAGGCAAGAGAAAGAAATAAAAGTCATCCAAATAGGAAGACAAGAAGTCAAACTATCTCTCTTCACAGATGATATGATTCTATACCTAGAAAACCCCATAGTCTCTGCCCATGGCTCCCAGAACTGATAAACAACTTCAGTAAAATTTCAGGATATAAAATCAATGTACAAAAATCAGTAGCATTTCTATACACCAATAATGCCCAAGCTGAGAACCAAATCAAGAAAACAATCACATTAACAATAGCCACAAAAAAATAAAATACCTAGGAATACAACTAATCAAGGAAGTGAAAGATCACTTTGACGGAAATTATAAAACACTGCTTAAAGAAATCAGAGACATCATAAACAAATGGAAAAACATTCCGTGTTCATGTACAGAAGAATCAATATTATTAAAATGGCCATAGAACCTAAAACAACTTACAGATTCAGTGATATTTCTATCAAACTACCATGCATTTTTCACAGAATTAGAAAAACCTATTCTAAAATTCATATGGAATCCAAAAAGAGCCCAAATAGCCAAAAGTATCTTAAGCAAAAAGAACAAAGCCGGAGGCATCACACTACCCAACTTCAATCTGTACTACAAGGCTACAGTAACCAAAACAGGATGGTACTGGTACAAAAGATGACCCTTATACTAATGCAACAGTTTAAAGAACCCAGAAATGAAGCTGCACTCTTAAAAACCATCTGATCTTTGACGAAGTCAACAATAACAAGCAACGGGGAAAGGAGTCCCAATTTATTAAATGATGCTGGGATAACGGGCTATCACATGCAGGAGATTGAAACTGGACCCCTTCCTTTCACCACATACAAAAATCAACTCAAAATAGATGGAAGACATAAGTATAAGTCCTAAAATAATTGTTTTAAATCCTAGAAGAAAATCTAAGAAATACCATTTTGGACATGGGCTTTGGCAAGTATTTAATGATGAAGTCTCCAAAAGCAATTACAACAAAAACAAAAAATAGACTGGTGAGACCTAACTAAACTGAAGAGCTCTGTACAGCAAAAGACACTATCAACAGAGTAAACAGACAACCTACAGAATGGGGGAACATATTCACAAACTATGTATCCAACAAAGGTTCTAATATCCAGAATCTATAAGGAACTTAAATCAATAAGCCAAAAGTAACCCCTTTAAAAATGTGAAAAGGACATGGACAGACACTTCTCAAAAGAAGATATATATGTGGCCAACAAGCATATGAAAAAATGCTCAATATCACTAATCATTAAAGAAATACAAATCAACATTTTCACAAACCACAATAAGACACCACCTCAAACCAGTCAGAAAGGCTGTTACTAAGAAGTCAAAAAATAATAGATGTTGGTAACGTTGCAGACAAAAGGGAATGCTTATACACTGCTGGTGAGAGTGTAAATTAGTTCAGCCACTGTGGAAAGCAGTTTGGCTATTTCTCAAAGAACTTAAAACAGAACTGCCATTCGACCCAGTAATCCCATTGCTGGGTATATACCCAAAGGAATATAAATCATTTTACCAAAAAGACACTTGCCTTTGTATGTTCATCACAACACTATTCATAATAGCAAAGACATGGAATCAACTTATATGCCCATCAATGATGGACTGGATAAATAATATGTGGTACTTATACACCATAGAGTATTACACAGCCATAAAAAAGAATTAAATCATGTCCTTTGTAACAAAATAGATGCAGCTGGAGGTCATTATCCTAACCAAATTAACACAGGAACAGAAAACCAAATACCACATGTTCTTATTTGTAAGTGGGAGCTAAACATTAAGTACATATGGTCATAAAGATGGAAACAACAGACACTGGAGAATACTTGAGAGTGGAGGGAGGAGGAGGGGAGGGTCGAAAAACTACCTATTGGGTACTATGCTTACTACCTGGGTGATGAAATCATTTGCATACCAAACCCCAGCAACATGCAATTTACCCATGTAACAAACCTGCATGTGTACCCCCTGAACCTAAAAGTTGGGAAAAGAAAGAAAAAAGAGTAACAAGAGTGTACATCTGCATGTTGTTCCTGATCTTAGTCTTTTACCATTAGATGTGATGTCAACTGTCGTTTTTTTTTCGAAGATGCTTTTTTATCAAGTTGAGATAATTTCCATCCATTTATATTTTTCTGAAAGTTTTTGTGATGAATAGGTATTGAATTTTGTGAAATAAATTCATATGATCATATGATTTCTCATTTTTTAGCTTTATGATGGATTACATTGATTGAGTTTTGAATATTGAACCAGCTTGTTATACCCCAAATGTCTGATTTGGTCATGGTATGATTGGTGATATAACTGGCATATAATTACTTTCATATTTTGTGATATTCAGCTTGCTAATATCTTTTGATGATTTTTGTGTTAAAATTAATGAGAGATATTGATCTGTTGTTTTACTTAAATTTTACTGTCCTTGTCTGGTTGTGGTATTAGAGTAATATTGACCTCATAAAATTAAGTGGGCAATGTTCTTTTCTTGTATTAGTCTATTTCTATTAGTTTCCTATTTCTATGGTAACAAATTACTACAAATTTAGTGGCTTAAAACAACACAACACAAATATATTACCTTACAGTTCTGCAGTTGGTTTATTTGGTGCCATTGGGGCTCCTGCTGCTCTCAGGAGGAGAAAAGGATTTCCCTGGGTAACATGACTGGGTGTCATGGTGAGACCCACCATACAGTTGTCCCCCTACTACTTGGTTTCTATGAGAAGATGAAGAGAGTTTTAGGCCTGTGAGGACAATGAGACTTCCTGGACCATGTCATCTGCCATGACTGGGTCTCTTTCTCTAGTGCCACCTGCACACCTAGAGGAGTCTCCAACCCGTGGGTTTGACAAGGTTGTACCCTGTACTTAGCTTGTATTTTGGTCTCTACCCAGTGACCTTATTATTTCAGTGAAAAGGGCAAACCTCAGTCTCAGTAGGGAAGGAGAGTACCTTCTCTAGTCAATCTATCTTCCTTATAGATGCTGAGCTCACTTGCTCTCATTTGAGAGACTTATATTAAACCCATGGAGGAATGAGCATACTTAGACTTTCTTCTATTGTTAGATTGAGGGTCAGAAAATGCCAGACTGAGTGGGCTTCCTCTGTCGGGTGAGAAGACACAAGATACTGTGCTATTCCTCCAGTCCTGGGTTGGCACACCAGTTCACCTTCTTCTTACTACCTTACTGTTTTCTTACTAGAGTTCTCCTTTGGTTGTCTCTTGCACTATTTTCAGGGTTTAGAGTTCTACTTACTAGGTAGAAGTAGGGAAAAATGGGTCTATACCACCTTGTATAGACTAAAAGTCCTAATATTGTTTCCTGTTTGTCTTATCTGTTTTTATTTTTATTCTTTTGTGACTGTTACTCTTTTGTCTTCTTTTGGGTTAGTTGAATAACCTTAATATTCCATTTTGATTACTCTCTTGGCTTTTCAATCTACATCTCTTTTCAGTATTTTTTTAATTGTTGCCCTGGAGATTACAACATATATTTTTTACTTGTCTCAATCTTCTATGTTATCTTCTAGGAAATTTATAGTTTTAAATTTTACATTTAGATGTGCGATCCGTTTTGCATTAATTTTTGTGAAAGCTGCAAGGTCTATGTCTAGCTTTATTTATTTATTTTTTTTGCATGTGGGTGTTCAATTGTTCCAGCACCATTTTTTGAAGAAACTATCTTTTCCCCATTGCATTGCCTTTGCTCCTTTATCAAAGATCAGTTGACCCTGTTTGTGTCAGCCATATCTAGACTCTTTATTCTGTTCCACTGATATGTTCATCTCTTCTTTCATCACTACCACGCTGTCTTGATTTTTGTAGATTTAAAGTAAATCTTGAAGTTCGGTAGTGTCAGTACCCAACTTTGTTCTTCTCCCTCAATATTGTGTTGACTCTTCTGGGTATTTTGCATTTACATGTAAACTTTAAAATCATTTTGTCTGTATATACAAGATACCATGCTGAGATTTTGATTGAGATTGTATTGAATCTATAGATCAAATTGGGAAGAACAGACACCTTCACAATATTGAGTCTTTCTACCCATGTACATGGAATACATTTCCATTTAGTTAGATCTTTCATGGCATTTATTTTCTTTTCCAGAGTTTTGTAGTTTTCTTTACAAAGATTTTATAAATATTTTGTAACATTTACACCTAAATATTTCATTTTTTGATGCTAATGTAAGTGGAATTGTGTTTTAATTCCAAATTTCAAATGTCCATTACTAGTATATAAGAAATCAATTGACTTTTACATATTAACCTTGTATCCTGCAACATTACTATTAGTTATTACTTATTAGGTTACAGGAGGTTTCTGTTGTTTCTTTGAAATTTTTTACATAGACAATCAAGTCATCTGCAAGATTTTATTTATTTATTTATTTTTACAAATCTGTATATATTTTTTTCCTTCTTTTGTTGCAACATCCTGAGTGTGTTCCCTTCAGGGTTAATGTGTTGAAACTTAATGAACAATGTGGTAGTATTAAGAGACTAAACCTTTAGGAAGTGTTCAAGCCATGAAAGCCATGCCCTGATGAACGGATTAGTGTCCCTACAAAAAAAGACTTCAGAGAGAGAGCTCGCCTCTTTTTGCCCTTTTCATCCCTTTCATCATGTGAGGACACAGCATTCCTCCCCTCAAAAGGGTGCAGCATCTGAGAAAAGGCTAGTCCCTTCTACCTATGAGCCTGTACAATTAAAAACAAGTTAGTTACTTCCAAGATACAATGGGAATATAGGCACTGGGTAAGCACTCCCTTTCCGAAAGGGAGTACAGATGGGGCTATCCTCAGACACTGAACCTGCTCGTGCCTTGATCTTGGATTCCCAGCTTCAAGAACTGTGATAAATAAATATATGCTCTTTATAAATTACCCATTATCAAGTATTTTGGTATAGCAGCACAGAGTAAGACACTTATCTTGCTGCATTAGATAAGACTTCCAATACTATGTTAAGTACAAGTGGTGAGAGGTACATCCTTCCCTTGTTACTGATATTACCAGGAAAATATTTAGTTTCTAACCATTAAGTATAATGTTAGCTGTAAGTTTTTGTAGATATTCTACCTATTAGGGTAGTTCATTTCTATTCATAGTTTGCTGGAGAGTTTTATTACAAACGGGGTTGGATTTTGTCAAATGCTTTTCTTGCATCTATTGATATGATGATTTCTGTTTTTTAATTTGCTGATGTGATGTATTACATTAATTGATTTTCATATGGCTAATTTTTAATAGTATTTACCACTGTTGTGCATTCATACACACACACACACACACGCACTTCTGTTTACTTTTTTCATTCTCTGTCATCTCTAAACTCAAGCTCCCAGTATATTATTTACTCATAAATATTTGTCAAATGAATGAGCTATCCCCCTTGATATGGTTTGGGTTTCTGTCCCCACCCAAATGAAAAATTGATACTGGGAAGTGGGACATTGCTATAAAGATACCTGAAAATGTGAAAGCAGCTTTTGAACTGGGTAATGGGAAGAGGTTGTAACAGTTTGGAATGCTCAGAAGAAGTCAGGAAGGTGAGGGAAAATTTGGAACTTTCTAGAGACTTGTTAAATTATTGTGACCAAAATGCTAATAGTGTTATGGACAATGGTCTAAGGTGGTCTCAGATGGAGATGAGGAACTTATTGAGAACTGGAGCAAAAGTCACTTTGGTATGTGTTAGCAAAGTGGTTGGAGGCTTTGTGCCCCTGCCCTAGGGATCTGTGGACCACTGAATTTGAGAATGACAATTTAGGATATCTGACAGAAGAAATTTCTAAGCAGCAAAGCTTTCAGCATGTGGCCTGGTTGCTTCTAGCAGCCTATTCTCATGTTTGTGAGCAAAGAAATAATATAAAACTAGAATTTATATTTCAAAGGGAAGTAGAGTGTAAAAGTTTGGAAAATTTGCTGCATGACCATGTAGTAGGAAAGAAAAACCCATTTTCAGGAAAGGAATTCAAGCTGACTGCTGAAATTTGCATAAAAAAGGAAGGCAAGTACTAATGTCAAAGACAACAGGAAAAAGGCATTTCAGAGACCTTTGAGGAAGCTCCTCCCATCACAGGCCTGGAGGCCTAGGAGGGAAGAATGGTATTGTGGGACAGCCTCAAGGCCCCACTACCCTGTGCAGGCTTGGAACACTGTTCCTTTCATGCTGGCTGCTATAGCTCCAGCCATGGCTCAAAGGAGCCTAGGTACTCAGACTGCAGCTTCAGAGGGTGCAAGCCATAAACCTTGGTAGCTTCCACATGCTGTGGAAGCCTGTGGATGTGCAGAATGCAAGAGAGCCTCTGCCTAGATTTCAGAAGATGTGTAGAAAAGCTGGGATGTCCAGGCAAAAGTTTGCTGCAGAGACAGAGTCCCCATGGAGAACCTCTACTAGGGCAGTGCAGAGGGGAAATGAGAAGTTGGAGCCCCCACACAGAGTGCCCCCTGGGACACTGCCTAGTGGAGCTGTGAGAAGAAGACCACTGTCCTTTAGACCCTAGAAAGGTAGATACACTGACAGTTTGCATCACATGCCTGAAAAAGCCATAGGCACTCAATGCCAGCCCTTGAGAGCAGCTGTGGGGGCTGAGCTCTGTAAAGCCACAGGGATGGAGATGCCCAAAGCCTTTGGAACCCACCCCTTACATCAGTGTGCCCTGGATGTGAGACATGGAGTCAAAGGAGATTATTTTGGAGTTTTAAAATTTAATGACTGCCTTGCTGGGTTTTGGACTTGCACAGGGCCTGTAGCCCCTTTCTTTTGGCAAATTTCTTCCTTTGGAAAGAAAGTGTTTACTCAATGTCCATATCCCGATTGTATCTTTCAAATAACTAGCTTGTTTTTTATTTTACAGGCTCATAGATGGAAAGGACTGGCCTTGTCTCAGATGAGACTTTGTACTTTTGAGTTAATGCTGGAATGAGGGAAGACTTTGGGATACTCTTGTGGAGGGTATGATTGTATTTTGAAATGTGTGAAGGACATGAGATTTGAGAGGAGCCAGAAGCAGAATGATATGGTTTGACTCTGTGTCACCACCTAAATCTCATGTCAAATTGTAATCCCCAGTGTTGGAGGTGGGGCCTGGTGGAAGGTGATTGGATCATGAGAGGGACAGATTTGCTCCTTGGTGCTGCTCTCATGATAGTGAGTAAGTGCTTCTGAGATATGATTGTTTAAAAGTGTGAGGCACCTCTTCCTCTCTCTCTTCTACCTACTCCAGCCATGTAAGATATGCCTGCTTCTCCTTCACCTTCTGCCATGACTGTAAGTTTCCTGAGGCTTCCCAAGCCATGCTTCCTGTACAGCTTGCAGAACTGTGGGCCAATTAAATCTCTTTTCTCCATAAATTACCCAGTCTCAGGTATTTCTTTATAGCAGTGTTAGAAGGGACTAATACAGCCTACTTATATTTATTTTTATCTGTTGAGAAGTTATGGAAGGAGGATAGCAGTTTATTGGAGTCTAGCTACTGGATAGAGATGGAAGAGACTTGGAAGAAAGATGACATGATATATGTTCCTCTTTGGTTACAGACAGTAGGTTCAGGCTTCGCTGGTGAGAGGGCTAAAGTGAGCGAGTGATTGAATTGTTTTGCTGTGAGATATCATGGACTTGAAGAACAAGCAGAGTTGCTTTGGGCCTAGGTGACAGAGTGTGACACAGTTGTAGAGAAGACTGTAATCCTATTTTATAAATGTTACAATCCAGCGGATGGGAGCTCGGAGCTATGGTAATCTGAGCATTAAATGTGACCTCCTTTGCATCTGCAGTCTGCATTTGAGGTATATACAAAATACAAATGAAACAGAGCCCTGCTTGATATGCCTTAAAATGTCTAGGTTTTTTTAAAAAAAAATCTGACTTGTTTCTTTCAGGGCAGCTTATCTTTACCCTGAGTCCTAGTCCTGGGAAATATCAGTTCCATTTGATCAGTTTCATAGTTCCAGATGTATTCTCTAATGGTACCCAAAACTGGGCTGGCAAATCCTTCTGGATCCTATGTCCAGAATATCTGAAATGCTGTAATGCCAGAGCCTTCCAGTCCAGAGGAGCTTTCCAAGAAGCCTGTTTCCTTCATCTCTAGCCATGATTTAACTTATTTTTACTAACATTCATTGTCTAGACTTCTGCCAGCTTGCAACAACTTTTACTCTTTAGTTTCAGAAAATCTTAGCCTTTCATGCTGGAAGTCTTCTAATTCTTGTTCCATATTTCTATCCCTAGCTGCCTACAGTGAACATCTGTGGTTTTTTTTCAAGCATTCATTGACCCATTTCTTTATTTAAAGAAAGAATCTTGAGTTTCCTTTGGGGAGCTATTCTTTCTCCACTTTAAGTTCCTGCCGTATGGGTGGGGTTGATCTCTGCCAGCTCTCAGGGCAGGCCCTTATTATCCTAAGCTTATCAATGCATGGCATAACTTTAAGCACTAGGATTGATTCAAGTGTGATTATTTGGCCCCATTGGGCTACAAAGAGTCAGACCCAGAACTTCTTGTGAACTATTAGAGAGAGAGAGAGGGAGAGACAGAAAGAGAGAGAGAGAGAGAGAGAGAGAGAGAGAGAGAATATGAGTCTCTGCTGTTTCTAGATTGTAGACAATGAAATATCTGATGAAGTCTTTCTATGGCCACAAATGAGGCACCTGTGAAAGCCAACATATCTGGGAGAATGAGGCTGAACAGGGCTTAAAGAGACAGAGAAAATTGAGTTCTGCTGACATTGTTCAATCCCTGTATCAAACCATACATGGAAACAATTCAACCCCCTGAACTTTTCAGTTTTGTAATCTACTAAATTTTTTCCAGATTAAGTCATTTTGGGTTGAATTTTCTGTGATTTGCAGCCAAAAAAATTCTGAACAATACACTATTCGTCTGGTCTTTAAATACTTCCAGCCGAAGGTTCTCCGCTTGCTTTACTCTCTGTTGTGTGCTGGCATTGGTGTTGACTGCAGTGCATGGTCCTTGACCTTGGTTTCCCCCTGGACTTTGAACTGACAGCTCTTGACTGGGCTTGACTTTGGTATCTCCTCATGGGAATGCCTGATCTTGATCCCTTAATCCCATAGTCTACCTGCAATGCTGAATCCTCAGTCACCAACACCATCTCAAGCCAGAGTCCAGCTTTTGATTTCTAACTGGGCACTCCAGTCAAGTTATTAAAACTTATTCAGAAGTGTCCACAGGAAGAGCTTTTCCTCATTCACCATCTATGCTGATCTGCGTGTGGTCAGAATGAAGCAAAGAGCTCCAAGCAATCTTATCTTCTAACCATGGTATGCACGTGTTTGTACTCGTCCTGGACTTCTTTGGGCCTGGGACACTCAATGTCACCTCATACATCAAGTTTTATTAATCTCAAGAAGGAACCCAAGGGAAAAAGAAGGAGGGCCAGGGTGTGTATTCAAATAGGGTGCTTGCACTTCCTTTGGGAGATAAGATGGGGCCTGCCTTGGAGTCGCATTAATCAGTTTCATCTCAACTTCCAGTATTAGCTGAAAATCTGTGCGTTCACATATGTTGATAAAACCCAGTGAATTATCCCAAATCCAGCATTTCAGGGTGTCTGTTTCTGCTGCATAGACATGCATATTCTTGAAAGTGTGAGTAGCAGTGAAGGTGCCACTGAGGAAATAGCACTTCATCCTTCTGGATGATCCTGCAAGACAGAAAGAATCATGGATTATCCTTTCTTGTTTTATAAGTGAAAGTGGCAGAGACTGAGAATCACAGAACCACAAAATGTGTTGCAGAGCCTGAAGGGCCTAAAATTAGCTAAACTTGCTCTTTCAATATACAGATAAAGGAATCAAGGTCCAGAGATGTCAAGTGACTTGCCCGAGGTCACACAGTCAGCTGGTGGCAAAGTCGAAATAAAGACCTAGGTATATTTGTTTGCAAAGCAGCACTCCTTGGCCATATACCCCCTGAGGCTAAATTGTCATGAGTGGAATTGCTTTTCCTGAAAGTAATATGTCCTTAAAAGTCAGACATCCCAGACTTTTAGTAAAACAGGGATGTCTGACTTTTAAGGACATATTACTTTCAGGAAAAGTTTGAATTTAGTCCTTCATGTAGGGAAATGAACTTGTTAGCTCTTTTAAAGCACCCCAAACATAGTGACTTTAAACAACAACCATTCATGATGACTCACAAGCCCATGGACTGGCTAGGCAGTTCTGGTCTGGGAGGGGTGAGAGTGCTTCCAGCAGTGCCCCCGCCATGTGTCTGCCATCTGATGGGAACTGATTTGTCTAGAAAGGGCCAAGCTAGGATGGCTTAACTCTGCCTTATGTGGTCTTTCATCTTCTAGCAGGGTAGCAGGGTAACTTGAGCTTGTTCACATAGCTACTTGGCAAGTTTCCAAGAGAAGGTTCAGGGTTTCTTGAAAGGTAGGCCTGGGACTAGCACATCTTCATTTATGTCACATTTTGGTGATCAAAGCAAGTCACAAGGCCAGCCCAGATTTGATGGGTGAGGAAATAGACTCCGCTTCTACATGGGAGGAGGTACAAAGGCACATTGTAAGAGGCATGGACACAGAGAGGGAAATAATTGTAGATATTTTTTGCAAACAATCTACTTCAGGCGATGCAATCCCTTCTCTTTCCAAAAAGAGCCTAAACTATCATAGTTTCGGCACAAATATGATAGAAGGTTAATGCATATGTTTCAAATGAATTTTGCCATCTCACCCTTCATGAGAGTACACGTGAATGAGTTGATAATGCATGTATGTGTTGTACAGGAGTGTGTGTGTATGTGTATGCATTACATGTGAATTTGTGTACTCTTAAGTCTTTTGAGATGCAGGCTTCTTTCTGCAAGGACACTTTGTAAAGCCAGGGCATTTTAGGACCAAGAAGATCAACTTGACCTAAAAGAGCAGATGATGCCAGGCCCCAGCAGACCCTATCTCAAGTGGCAGATCATAAATTAGAGTCTATTTCTTGGTAGCAATAGCACATTGGGCAATCGAGTTTTGTTTTCTAACATCAGAAAACACAAATTTGACTGCACAGGAAAAGTATTTCCTGGAAAACTATCTCAAAAAGAGTACACTAGAGAAGAGATATCAGCTTCAAATACAGCCATTTTTCCAGAGTATTCACCATAAGGAACAAAAATCCTTCAGCTCCCAATCCACAGGGTCTCACCTGAGGGGTCAAGGCCACCACCACTGCCAATATGCCAGTACATTTTCACGTACCCTAACTTTGTGGCCTCAGAGAGGACAATATCTATACCCCTTACCTCATCCATAATAAGATTATAGACTTTTTCACAACTAACATTTACTCAATAGCTGCTGAGTACCAGTCACTTGTCTAGGTGCTAGGTTTGCAGAGCAAAACTAACAGTCATGGCCCTGCCCTTAAGCCCACATTCTAGTGGGAAAAGGGGACAGTAAACGAAGAGAGAGTCTAATACACAAATACAAAAAAAGTGATCAATGATATCAAGGAAATGACAGGGTGTTTTTAAAAAGAAAATAAGAAGGGAATCCAGTTTAGTTTAGATGATTGGGAAAGTCCTTACTGAAGAGGTGATGTCTTAGCTGAGATCTGAAGGAAAAGGGGTCTAGGCAGGCGAGCAGAAGAGGAGGGGACCATTCTAAGTGGAGGAAAGAGCTTGTGCCAAAGTCCTGGGGCAAGAACAAGTTTAATCCTTTGGGATTTGGAGGAAGTTCAGTGGAACTAAACTCTAGTGAGTAGGAGAGTTCAAGATGAGAGTGTAGAAATAGCAGAGAACAAATTATGCATGGTCTTGTGGGCTATGTTATAGAGTTTGCATTCTATTTTCAGAGTAATAGTAAAACAGAGAAGTGTTTTCTCAGACTTTCTCAGGAAATCCAGATATTCTTCACATGCTCTTGTGAATTCTTGGGTTAGGAAGTGTTCTAAGAAACTAAGGTGGAAACACTTGCAGCTCCATCCCCCTATCTCCTGAAATGAACAGGTTTGTGAGCCAATGTCCTTGTCCTCAAGAACCAGCCCAGACACAAGTCCAAAGCTATCCAGTCTTAGTGGATTGAGCTGTACAACCTTGAACTGCACGTGGATCTCCCTTGCCAGGCCAGGTGGGCTCTTTCTCCCTCCCAAGACTTGTCTTCTCTTCTTCTTGTACAATAGGAACCCAGTATGTGCTGCTGTCACCTGGAGTCTCAGCCTCTATCAGTCTTGTCTTTGTTCTCACTTCTTCTTTCCTGGCTCCTGGATTGCACCTTCTCTTACTAAAAGCTTCAGGCCCTTCAGCCAGCACAAAACTGATAATCTACTCCTTTACTCTCCCGGAGGTCCTGACATTTTCTCTCCACTAGGGCCCATTTATTCATTAAATGGTCGAGTGATTCTGCTCTTTGTGGAAAGCTTGTCCTCTTTGCCATTGACATGATCCAATGCTGCCAACATTTCACCACCAATCACTCTATTTATTCTTTCCTCACCTCTTTCCACCATCTTGCTATGTTGAAAGACATCTCTCAAATATGTCACATCTAATAACAATAGCTAACTTTTATCAAGCACTTTCTATATGCAAAGCATTGTCTTAAGTGCTTTCCATTCAATGTCTTGTTTAATTCATGTACTATACCATCATGCAAGGGTGGCAGACTGTATTTTTCAAAGATGTCCTCAACAATATCACCAGCTTCACTGCCCTTCTAGAACCTCTCCACTTGCCCCAACTCCCATTAAGAGGCATAATTTAATTATCTTCCCTGTGAACGTGGCTTCCATATAACTTGGTCATAATCAATAGCGTACATAATCGATAGAGTACTGAGACTTGGTCATAAAAAGTGATACAGCTTCCCCTTGCTAGAAGAGACACTCTCTTGTGTAAGCTGCTTTGTGTGCCCAAGCATAGGAGCGAGCCGCCTTGGGTGTCCAGGCGTGGCAGTGAGTCACCTTGTGTGTCCAAGCATAGGAGCAGGCCACTTTGGATGTTCAGGCACAGGAGTAAGCTTCCTTGAGTGTCCAGGCACGGAAGTGAGTTGCCTTGGGTGTCCAGACACAGAAGTGAGCCACCTTGGGTGTCCAAGCATGGGAGTGAGCTGCCTTGGATGTCTAGGCATGGGAGTGAACCTCCTTGAGTGTCTGGGCATGGGAATGAGCTGCCTTGGATATCTGGGCATGGGACTGAGCCGCCTTGGGTGTCCAGGCATGGGAGTGAGTCACCTTGGGTGTCCAGACATGGGAGTGAGCTGCCTTACATGTCTAGGCATGGGACTGAGCTGCCTTGGGTGTCCAGACACAATAGTGAGCCACCTTGGATGTCCAAGCACAGGAGTGAGCCGCCTTGGATGTCCAGTTCAGTTGAGTCTTCAGAGGCAGCAGCCCCAGATGACATTAAACTGCAATCATATGGGAATCCCTACGGCAGATCTGCCCAGTCCCTAGCCTTTCCAAAATTCCTGACCCCCACAGTCATGAGCAGTTGTTTTAAACTGCTAACTTTTGGAGTAATTTGTTACAAAGCAATAGTTATCAGAAAGATAGGCATTCTTTTGGGTCTTGTTTTATAGACAAGTGTTCTAAGACTCAAACAAAGTAAATTCCTTCCCCAAAGTCACAGAGCTCTTAAGTGATGGAATTAGAATCTTAGAATCTTTGGTCTTTCTTTCTTTCTTTCTTTCTTTCTTTCTTTCTTTCTTTCTTTCTTTCTTTCTTTCTTTCTTTCTTTCCTTCCTTCCTTCCTCCCTCCCTCCCTCCCTCC
>NC_045434.1:188309228-188356451 GCF_002776525.5 Piliocolobus tephrosceles | reverse complement strand
GTCTCGATCTCTTGACCTTGGGATCTGCCCGCCTCGGCCTCCCAAAGTGCTGGGATTATAGGCGTGAGCCACTGTGTCCAGCCGAATCTTTGGTCTTTCATACTGCATGGCCTATGCTATCACTGTCCACCTATTAAACAACAATCTGTGCAAACTAGTTATGGGTTTGGTATAGGTCTATAAGTCACAGACCCCCATTCATAGACGGAAGTTCCTGTTCTAGGCTTATTTGGGGGATTAGCCTCAGGAGCTACCTCCAAGGAGAATTCACATATCATAGCATGGACGGTCTATGTGCCATGACCACCCTCTCCTGCAACTAGCAGGGGTGTTTTCTTCAACTTCAGAAGGCAGCACAAACTGTGAGTTAAGAACACAGGAATGGGGCTCTGCCATTTAACAGTTCTATGACCTTAGAGCAATCAGTTACTCCACTTCTTGGAGCCACAGGTTTCTCAGATGGAAAATTCATGATGACAGCAGAACATAATTCATAGGGTTGTTTGGGGTATTAAGTGAAATAATGTATAAAAAGTACTGATTGCATTTCCTGGCAGTTAGCATGCTCCTTCTTAATTAGTTACTATCGTTAATACAGGTGAGACTCAGATACGCACTGAGCCCTGTGAAAAAAACACGTTCTTTTCCCCACTCCTACTACTACATAGAACCCCTTTAACAGGACTTAATTCACCTGGTTGTCCTCACAAAAACCATGATTAAAGGTAGAACACCTCCGGTAACAAAGCTCATGCTCAGTAAAAAGAGGCCGTCCTGATGCATTGTCCCCGCTCCCTACTTTTTCACCTGAAGGCAGGACTGCCTCAGCACAATGATTTAGAATTTGAATACCTGACTTCTCTGGCTTTCGGTGTCCTCATGTGGAAAATAGAAATGGTATTGATTACCTCATGGTGGCTGTGAACAGTCGACAAGATGATGAATGTCTGGCACTGGAAAACAGTGCTTGGGGAAGATTAACAATTCTTCTTCCTGGCTGCTCTTTTCTGGGCCATTCTCCAAAGGGTGCTAAGTATTACACTTCTTCCTCCTCCCTCCTCTCACTGTTGTCGGAAACCTCTAGGCTTGTAGCAAGGGATTTCAAGGTGCTGAATTCCTTCTATGGAAATTCAAGCAAAGCTGAGGCACTGCCCTGATCCATCCTTCTTGTGGAAATGAAAAACTCCCTTCCACTCTTGAGGGACAAGGAGATCAGATTTATGGGGCTCCCTGGTATCACAAACACATAGGCTTTGGGAAGCCTGTGAAGAAAGAAAAGAATGGTAGAATGTGGATTGGAAAGAGCACTGGATTTGAGGGGCAGGAAACCTGAGTATCAGACTCATAGCTCTTTTCCTTTTGACCTCTCTCTCCTTGGCAATGGCATTGAGCCTCAGTTTCTCTGTCTTTAAAAATGGGGACAATAGTTATACCTGTCTTACTTGGATTACAAGCTTATTGTGAAGTTTGAAAAGAACAAGAGGGTATGATAGAGTCTCTGCAGATGTCCTTTATTGCTCTAAGTCTTGGGCAGGAATCTAGTCTACTTACACAAAACTAAGACAGTATTAGCAGGAGTCCTCAGAGAGAAGCAAGGAGCAGAATCTTAGTTCTGTGCACTGGAAACTACTTCCATTCTCCTGAAAGGGAGTAAACTTACTTTATTTTTGTAATATTCTCCTATTTCTTACTCCTGAGAATGGCATTGTCCTAGGCAGCCCTGTAGAAGCAAGTCTAGACTCACCCTCTAGCTCACTGTCCATACGCAATCATCAAGTCTAATGGAATAAATAAGAATAATTAGTAATTATAGAGTATATGCAATGTACCAAGGATAGTTCTAAGAGCTTTACATGGTTCATCTCATTTCATTCACAGAATAACTACTATCAGCTAGTTGCTTTTATTATCCGTCATTCACAGATGAAGAAAGTCAAGTGCAGAGAGATTAAGTAACTTGCTCAAGGTCACATAGCTGGTAAGGGATCCAAGCAGACTTTGAACTCTGGAGGCTGACTTCAGAGCTTTTGCACATAACCACTACCCTGATCCTCTTCCACCACGCTGTCTCCAGTATCTCTTGCTGACATTCCTATGGTATTTCCTAGCTGGCATAAGTGCCCAGGACTTACTCTTCTATAAACCATCCCCTGCACAGCTACCAGAGAACTCTTCCTAAAAGACAGATCTGATCAAGTCACTCTCTGCTTGAAAATTTTCAAGGACTACCCAGTTTCCACAGAATAAAGTCCAAGCTCCTCAAATCGGCCCATAAATCCTTGGGTGGTCTGGCCCCTGTGAGCCTCTCTCCCGCCTGCTTCCCACTGGACTGTGTGCATTGTATACTCAGGGACACTGAATTGTTCTATGCTTCTTCATTCTGCTACATTTTGGTGTATTAATATTTAATTCCTTATTCCTCCTGATAGCCTCTTCTTCAGCTGGAAACTCCTACTCATCCAAGTCAACTACAAACCTTTCCCTGCCCCACTCAGGCTCTTCCCCTAGATTCCTTGAGCATCCTGGGCTTACTCCCATTACAGTGTCTATCACCTTGGAATGCAACAATTTGTCTGCAGGCCTATCTGCCAATAGACCATAAGTTCCTGCAAGCAGAATCCTCTTTAGTGCTTGACACCTTCCATAAGTCCAGTACGATAAGGCATTCATTCACAGAATGCCAAAAAGTACTTTTAGGTGTGGAAAATTATTCCTATTTGCATGATGGCACAATACCAGGTAACAATGCTCTTGGATCCCAACCTATCATCCTGGCTTCGTCACAAGAAGGAAGCCTCAACAACTCTGCCTAGTCCCTGCTCTACCAAAACCCAGAAATGCATGGGTTTCAGCATCCACACACCCTCTCCTCGCATCTCCCTCCATCATCTCTCTCTTCTCACTATCTCAGCTCCTGAGGCTCCTTTCCATCCATGTGAGAGTAGACTGCTCACTGCTTCCATCACTAGCCCAGACCAGACAGGGTCTACTCCTGGTCCACTTTTCAGACCACCTACTTTCTCACTTAGGTTTAGCTGAGACAAGGCACACATTTTTCAAGACAACATGGTGAAACTCTATCTCTACTAAAAAATACAAAAATTAGCCAGGTGGGTGGCAGGTGCCAACACAGCTACTTGGGAGGCTGAGGCAGGAGAATCACTTTTACCCAGGAGGCAGAGGTTGCAGTGAGCCAAGATCATGGCATTGCACTCCAGCCCGATGACAACAGTGAAACTCCGTCTCAAAGAAAAAAAAATTCAAGAGTCACATTTATTGAGTAACCAGGGGAAGCAAAGAAGAAAGAGGTGGCTAATAAATGTGGGATTTTATGGATCCCAGGCTCCTGCTTGTTTCTGCCTTCCACACTAGGCTGTAAGCCTCACAAGGACATCTCAGATGCAGCACAGTGCCTAGGCTGGGAATGTTTGTGAAATGAATGAATGAGTAAGTGACATGTTGGCAGATTATTTGGCTCAATTCTTTCATCAGGACATTGCTAAGAACATGCAGTAGGGTCACCTGTGTAAGGACTACTAGGAAACATACTTTGCACAACATTCCTGGTGGAGGGTGTGAAAAAGTCTTGTTCCTTCGGAACTTCCCAGGGCACAGGATGCCTCAGGGCTGAACTCTAGTCAGAGGGAGCAGAAGCTGGAGAAGAAGCAACATTTCCCTGTGGCTCGAGACTGGAATTCCAATTCTCCACTTGAAAGGGAGAACATCATCTAACTTATCTCTGCTTCAGGGTAGACCTGCGAGAGGCTGCCAGGGAATCTGCCAGGTGTTTTATTTTTCTGCATTGGTGTGTAAATGACAACTAGCTGCCTTTCTGGCCAGAGGGAGGTTTCTGCTTAATTCAGGCTCTGGAGAGATGTCTCTGCAACCTGCGCCTCCAGCGGAGAGGTTTATCTAATTGCACATGCAGGCCCACCTCCCTGTTCTGCTTCAGGAGGCTTTGCTGTTTATTGCATGCCCTGCCATGCATGAGCTGTCACCTCTTCTGTGAAGCCTTCCTAGCCACGTGGCTCACAATCCCCACCAAAGCTCCCTCTCTCCCAGACTGCATCACCCATATATAACCCAACCTGGCAGCAGTCTACTCATTTGCTTTTGCTACACAACCTCCATGCTACAATTTGTAGGCTTAAAACAATAAGCATTTACAAGCTCACAATTCAGTGGGTGGTTCTGCTGGTCTAGGCTGGGTTCCCTCTGGCAGCTTCAGTCACCTGTCAGTCAGCTAGGTTCTGCCAGCCTAGTGAGTCACACATCTCTTATCCTCCAGAAGGTTAACCTGAGCTTGTACGCATGGCTGTGCAGGATTTCAAGGTGAGTACAGAAGCTGAGGGATCTCTTGAGGCCTAAACTCTGAATAGGCACAACATCCTATCTGCCCCATTCTGTCATTTAAAGCAAGTCACAAAGGCCAGCATTGATTTCAGTATTTGGAAAACAGGCTTCACTCTCCAAGGAAGGAGATTTGAACCCATGGTACATAGAGGCATGCATGTAGGAAGAGAAAGAACTTACAGCCATTTGACCATCTGCAAGTGGTCTGTTATACTGGCTTATTATCTAAAACAGGACCTGATAAGGATTAGGTCTGAAGCTAAAATCCAGGAACATGAATTCCAAGCAACTGTCTGATAAAGTCTAGCATTTAGCCTATAGCTTGGGCTTTGGAGTCTTCAGACCTAGGTGTAAATTCTCTCTCTGCTGCTTATTCATTGTGTGACCTTGGGTAAGTCACTTCCTTCTTTTGAGCTTCCATTTTCTCTTCTGCAAAATAGGAATACTAATAATACCAGCTTTGCAGGATATCTGTAAGGACCAAATGGCATTTGAGCATAAAGCCCTTAGCACAGTGCTTGGCACAAGGTAAATGCTTAATTAAAGTGACTTTTATTATTATGATTTTTCTTAAAAATAACGGATGTTTTCTCATCTACCATAAACTAAAACAATGGAATCCCCCTCTCATATTCTTATACTGTGAGTTCCTCAAGGGCACAGTCTATATGTACAAACATATTCACTATAGCTTTGTTTATTATAGAAAAAAATTGAAAGAAGCATAAATATCCAACAGTAGGGGGTTGGTTAAATGAATTTTACTCTATCGACCCAAAGGATTGCAATGTAGTCATCAAGAATGATGTAGAGCTGTGTGTGCTGACATTGAAAGCTGAACATGATGTATTGTCAAGTGGAAAGGAAGGTTGCAAAATAGTACATGTAGTACAAAGCCATCTGTGTAAAATATATTTACGTGTAGATGTACACATAGAGGTCTTGGTGGAAATATGTAAAAAATGTAAAGATGGGAAACTGTCTATCTTCATGTTGTAAGATTATAGGATTCCCCCCCCTCTTTTATCTTAGCTTTCCTAACTTCTCTTCAATGAAATGTATTAGTTAAGTACATTTTTTTAAAAGTTGCAATGGGAGAGCCACTTTGGGGCACCATAAAGGCAAGGCTTCAGAACCACTGCTATGTGCCAGGCCTTGAAGGTGGCACTAGGAATTTTTGAGCCTCTTAATGCCAGGCTCCGTGCTGGATGCCACCTCCCCGAGGCTCTGGGGTATGTTTTCACAGAAGCTACAACAGTTCACTCCTGACCCTCACTGTGGGATCGCATTTCCCTGGGGGCACCAATAGTTGCTTCTTTTCTCTGCTCTTGGAAACATTCCAATAGTTCCCAGGAAGCCAGTGTTGAAGGGAGTGGTAGGGTATCTGCTCTCAGGGGCTGTTCCATCCCCTTTCCAATCAGCTTGGGAGATGGAGGTACAAGAACCAAACCCAGGTGTCCAGGCTTACAGATCAGGCCAGGGCAGTGGATGGGGACTAGAAGACCAAGAACATTCAGGGTGTAGGACCGGGGACTCTACTACCCTCATTGGTGCAACCAGAAAGGAAGGTACAAGTCAATGGCACCACCAGAGGTACAGAGACCTTACTTAGAGGGGCTGAGCTACTTAAAAATCAAGAACGTCCACTAGCCATGATGCAGACACACATCATCTTACCCAGGAGACCCCTCAGGCCCTCAGAGAAATAGATATCCCACCCCAGGCCACATTGTGTTTCCCCAGCTCACCTAGATCCCCAGCTGAGTTCGCTCTGGGGACTGTGCACTTTCATGGGTCCTGAAGCATCTCTGTTAGGTCCTTCCCTTACTGACTGACCTAGTTTCTCCTGTAGGAGCCTCTGGGTCAGTGTATCCTCTTAAGGGTTTGCCAAAAGCAAAATGACCAACCCCAGCCACTTAAACAAGAGGAGATTTGATGCTTCTCACCAAAAGGGCATTTGCCACATCAGGAACTGGCAATCCCAGTAAGACTGGGTTATGTTGATGATGCAGCTGTGGCCGGATTCACGCAGCTGGGCAAGTTTGAATGTAATTGTTGATACCGCACAGTGACCGGGGGCTTTTGGGGCAAGGGAACTGGAAGATTAAGGTAACTGAGGAAAACAGGGTTTGGGGAACAACACAGTGATTTTTAAAATATTTGGCTGAGGTATTTCCCTAATAACACTTTGGATACATCAATGAGGCCATTTCCCTGGTTAACCTCAGAGAAGCGTGGTGGATATGGCTTCCACCCTTGTCATGCCAAAATGCAAACATTTGTGGGCGTGTGTGGATGTGATGTTAGTCACAATATTGTTAATTATGAGGAAGTTTAGAAATTGAGGCAAACTTTCTCCCACCCCCATTTGCCAACAAATTAAGGCAAGCTGGCTGTGAATTACCAGCCATCATTCTTCCCTTTTCCAACTCCCCGTAATTGGGTTAGAATACCTCTGTTAGACTATGATGCCTCCAGAACTTGAGCTAAGTTAGAGCCTTTTATAAATTAGGCTATAAATGGGAATATGTTTTCCCATCTGGTATCTAAATTTAGAAAATCTGCCATTTTGCATGAGGCGCTGAGATAAACAGCAAAGCCCAGGGTTCTGTGGTATTTGTGTGTGCTTGAGAGGCAGCATGTATGCATAGTAGTGGTGGAATCCCTGGGCTTTACAGGAACTGCTGAGATGCCACTTCTGACTCTACTACTTATTACGCTGTGGGCTTGAACAAGTATCTTATTCTGTCTGTATCTCAGTGCTTCCATCAGCAAAATGGGGAAATGAGAGCGCCAGCCTCACAAGGTTACCATGGAGTCTTTGTAAAGTGCTTAGAATGCCTTTTACAAGGCACAGTCCCCAGAGCGAACTCAGCTGGGGATCTAGGTGAGCTGGGGAAATACAGTGTGGCCTGGGGTGGGGTATCTATTTCTCCGAGGGCCTGAGGGGTCTCCTGGGTGAGATGATGTGTGTCTGCATCATGGCTAGTGGACATTCTTGATTTTTAAGTAGCTCAGCCCCTCTAAGTAGGGTCTCTATACCTCTGGTGCTGCCATTGACTTGTACCTTCCTTTCTCGCCACACCAATGAGGGTAGCACAGTCCCTGGTCCTACACCCTGAATGTTCTCAGTCCTTTAGCCCCCGTCTGCTGCCTTGGCCTGACCTGCAGGCCTGGACACCTGGGTCTAGTCCTTGTCCCTCCATCTCCCAAGCTGTTTAGAAAGGGGATGGAGCTGCCCCTGAGTTCCATATGAGAGGAACCGAGTAAACCTTAACAAACACTATTCCTAGGCTTAAACTGCATAAAATTCCAAGTGTACAAAGGCATCCTAGTACAAGAGATCGTCTGGAGCGACACAAGGTGAACGTGGCATTGGTGTGCTGTCTTTTCTGAGAAGGTGGCCCTCACTGTCACAGTTGTCTGCCCTAACCCAGCTGGAGTTACACCCAACTCCCTGCCTGCCTTCACCCCTGCATCCTTACAGCCGGATGTGGCTGGAGGGAAATCTCTAAGGGCTCTCCTCTTCAGTGTATGTTCACACAAGTCAAAGAGACCCTTAACACAACCTAACAATTAGGCTCCACACCCTGGCTCTTGCTTTCTCCCCATCTCCTGAATAACTATTTCACACCTCCTTCTGGCTCCTCCTCCTCCTCACTCTTAGCGCTAGCCTTCCTTCCTAGTTCCCTGAGAACGTGGACAGGCTCAGAGGATAACTTTCACAAGTTTTCAGAGCCTCAATATCTGCATCTTTGCCCATAGTGCTGCCTTCCCTCCTGTTCAGCTGTGCACGCTCCTGTTCTAGGTCACTCTCAATCTGTGCACCAGATTTCATCCCTTCTTGTCTCAGAAGGGCATCCATCAATCCTGAGAATATCTCCTCTGTTTCCCTCATATCAATTTTCCTTCGCTGTGGCATCATTCCATAATGATGCAAATATTGTTAAAACAACAACAGTCTTTACGACACCTCTTCCACCCCAGATCCTGCCAAATCTCTCCACACCTCCTTACAATACTGTTTTAGAAGCATTGCCCATACGTATGCTATCCACATCCTCTACTCCCATTTCCTCGAACCTGTTCAACTTGCTTTTTATTCCTACAGCTCTGCAAGGTCACTAGCAACTTCTTGTTCCCTAATCCAAGGTCAGCCCTCAGTGCTTACCCTCCTCAGCCTCTCAGCAGCAGCTGAAAAAGCCACTTGCCCCCTCCTGCCTGAAACACTTTCTTCTCTTAGTTTCTTATCCACTTCTTGCCTTGTTGGGCAATTTCAACCTACTTAGAAGTTGGTTCCCTCTTGTCTCTCTTGCTGTTCAATGCTGATGTGCAGTTTCGCTCAGTCTCAAACTTTTTCTCTTCTCTATCTGAACTAGGTTGTCCTATCTGGTCTCATGACTTTAAACTCCATGTTTAGGCAGAGGACACCCAAATGTGTGACTTCAACCCATATATCTCCCCTGAATAGCCACATATCTGATTATTTATTGAGTGTCTCCACTTGAATAACTAATGAACATCTCTAACCTAAAGTATCCAGAACTGAACTTCTCATAGCTATCACCACACTAGCTCCACTTGGAGTCTCTCCTATCTCAGAAAATGGCAATGTTATTCTTCCAGTTGTTCAGGCCTCAAATCTTGGAATTATCTCAACTCCTCTCCTTCCTCCCCCATATCCAATCTGTCAGCAAATTCAGCTGGCTCTTCTTTCAAAATTAAGCCAGAATAAAGCTTCTTCTCACCACCACTGATATTCCCACACTGGCCAAAGACATGATCATCTCTCACCTGGATTATTTCAGTCTTCTTCCAATTGATTCTCCTGCATTCCTACATCTATTCTCAATGTAGAACCTGGGTGAGATTTTGATCCTTTAAAAATACATATCCTATCATGTCACTCCTCAGCTGCAAACCCTCCCTTAGCTTTCCTTTTCACCTCGAGAAAAAGCCAAAGGCCTTGCAGTGGCCTACAAGGGCCAGAGGCCCCCACTGTCTTCTGGACATCAGCTCCTGCAGCTCTTGCTGACACTGACCCTGCTCAAACCACACTAGCCTCCTTGTTGTTCTTTCAGGGTATCAAGCAAGCACTTACCTCAGGCCCATTGTATGGGTATTCTCTCTCTAAAGATCTCTCCTCCAGAGATCTGCATGATTCACCTAATTCAAACCTTGCTGAAGTGTCACCGCCTCGGAGAGAGTTCCAATCCCTTCACCTCCGTTGCTCCCAAACTCTTTCCTCTGCTTTACTTTCCTCCGTATTTCTTCTCCAATAGCAGAGCTCCTCATCTGTTTTGTTCACTGCTATAGGTCCAGAACTTAGTACACTGAGTAGTTCTCAATGAACTTTTGCTTAATGAATGGATAAGTAAACGTACTCTCTCCAACTCCTTGTCATGGGAATGTGGAAGGTATAGTGTTGGGATGACAGCATGATGGGATCAGTGGGAAGGATCTGGGAGGTAGATACAATTTTGTAACTTGGAAATTATTTAAAATCTCTCTCTCACTGAGTAAGGTTTGGCCTGGGGCATGAAGGCAATTGAGTCTTCTAAGGTTCTGTAATTCTGACATCTCTGTCTTAATTTACATAATTCCAAGGGCTATCACTGCTAAGGTACAAGGAGATCCAAGAATGGTGTATGTATCATGCATTTGCCACAGATTTCCATGGGTATATTATGCCTTCCTTAAAAACCTCTGGTGGGCAATGAGGGGTCTTCGATATTTTCTGTATTCTTTGGAAATCTCATGGTTGTAACATGAGTTGCATACTTACTAAAGGCTGATTGATTGATTGATTGATTGCACAAAATGTAAGAGGAGCCATGAAGGCTGGGAGATGTTCTGCAATGAGTTTTACCATCTGACTCTGTAACTAGAGATTTAACTAATCGATTGCCCTTTGCAGTTACAATGAACTTGCCTACCTGTATTCTCTTCCCAGTACAGCTATTAGACAGTACAGGCAATAATGCCCAAATTCCAGCAACTTAAAAAAATACAAGTTCATTTCTCACCCATGAAAAGCCCAGCGAGGTGTTTGGAGGATGCTCTACCAGGAAGGAATTCTGGGACCTAGGTTGAACCATTTTTTGGCTCCAGCACCCCTAAGGGTCTGGGAGTCCTCTGTTAGAACCCCTGCTACCAGATGTGGAAAGAGAGGAGATATCATGAGTGGGAGGATTGTGTGGCCAACTTGCCTACTCTCATTCCTTTGGTCAGAATTCAGTCACATGGTCACACCTAGCTGCAAGGGAGGTTGAGAGACATCATCTAGCCAGCCACGTGCCTGGGGGGAAAAAGAAATGGTTTAGATGGATAGCAATTTACTCCCTACCATGGAAGAGAAACTGAAGGTCAACATTAGCCTACCCCATACCACATAATGACATATTCTGTTTCTCAGGTAACCTTGGGTAAGTTAAAATCACCATGTCTCAGTTTTCTCTCTCCAAAAATCCTCTTCCTCAATCTCCTTGTCTCCTGATCCTATTAACTTTCTATGAGCGTGAAACATTTATGATTTATTTATCCATGACTTAGCTACTTTTTCTAGGTTTTACTGACTGGTCTATCTCATAATTCATGCTGAGATCCAAGATCTACCACACCACAAGCTTAGCAAAAGCTTCCATCTTTTTACACTGTTATTACTAGTTATTGAGAATGTCCTAGGAATAGGCAACAGCACATGCAAAGGCCTGAAGGTCAAGGCAAGAAGGAGTTCAAGGGAGCTGGGAAGCATCTATGGCCTGGAGGCTTGGCATGAGGTGCTTGGTATCAGGCATCTCCAATCTACACTGCCAACTGTGTGAGCTGTGGCTCACACAGACAAGTTGTGTAATATCCAGGACTGTATTCATTTTGGTTTAATAGGGGTAACAGAGGCATTGATCTTGTAAGTATATTGTGACGATTGAATGAGATAACATATCTGGAATACTCAGAACTGTGTCTGACTTGTTAGTTGTTATTATTGTTACTATATCACCATAATTATGTTAAAATGATCAGCCAACCTTCGCCTGGGTCCTTGTTTCTGAAAACTTTTCCCTCTAGGCAGCCTCTGCCTTTCTAATCCAGCATCCACATGGCACAACCACAGCCTCCCAGGGCAGATCATGTGTTTGTTGTAGCTACTATGGGTCCATCGAAACCCAGGCTCCAGCCCTGTGGCCCTGCTTCTCAGATGATGTGTGCCCTGAGCACATGAACCTTGATTAGCATCAGATCCATCTGTCCACTCTTGCCCTGCTTTTCTATAATTGCATTTGTTTTGTACCACATAGGTCAGAGTTACATTCATTGGATTGGTCATTCAGGAAATCCCTACTCTGCCAGGAGTTTCATATTTATCCATGCTGCAACTGTCTTTGAATTTTAGCTCAGATCCATGCCGGAAGACTCTCTGACACCTGTCAGAATGAAACTTGTGAATGAGGAGACGGCTTGGCCTGGTTTTCTGATGCTCCTGGCTCCCCGTTGGACCCCTTCCCTCAGGCAGAGTGGGAGCCCTCCCTGCTCCTCAGGGATTTGCTCCAGACTTCCAGGGGTCAATGGGAGGTCCAGAAATCTGCCAGGTGAGGCCTTCTGCAAACAAGAAATCCCTGTACAACCAAGAGAATCTCTAGTCCCTCATCTCATGGCCTTTCATTCCAAGCAACAGGCAGTGACAGGACAAAGCAACGCTGACAGCTTGTTGGAGCTCATTGTGGCGGAGATGTGAGCTGAATGGAGCTGGCTTGCTGCTGATGTGCCCTGTGTGTTTACCTACACACCACAGAGAAAGCAGGTTTAACCCTTCATGGAGCTGGTCTCCAATTTAGCTCTGATTGTTCATTTATTCATTCGTTTGTTTAATCAGTTGCTCAAGAAGAATTTAAAAATACTTCTTATGTGACAGGCACTAAGATTAGTACTGGGAACACCAGTATAAATAAGACTTCTTCTCTGCTTGAGAAACTCATGTTCTAAATACACAACAGATTACAAAACAGGGTACAAAATGCTGCAGTAAAAGTGAGCATTGGTCAGGCTCAGTGGTTCATACCTGTAATCCCAGCACTTTGGGAGGCCAAGGTGGGTGGATCACTTGAGACCAGCCTGGGCAACCCCATCTATATAAAAAATACAAAAATTAGCTGGGCATGTGGTATGCACCTGTAGTCAGTCCCAGCTACTTGGGAAGCTGAGGTGGGAGGATCGCTTGAGCCCAGGAGGCAGAGGTTGCAATGAGTGAGATCATGCCACTGCACTCCAGCCATGGTAACAGAATAAGAGCTTGTCCACAAAAAAAAAAAAAAAAAAAGTGAGCATTAAGTATTATGAGAACACAGAGTAGGAAGGGGGCAATTTTGCCTGATAGGGGATAGTAGGTCAGAGAAGAATTCCCTAAAAAAGGAACATAACAATCTTAGAGAAATGGGTAGAGAATCTGGAGTGTGTTGAATAAAGTTGTTTTGGTTTCAACTAACATAAAGTGACTGGTTGGTTAAAACAGAAGAGAGTTATTGGGAGGGTCCTTGTTGTTTCAAGGAATCCAAGGAAGAGATGAGCAAGTATATCTCAAGAGCTGCAAGAAGCCAAGCGCTCTATAGAGCTTGCATTGAATTTGCATCTTCACTAACTCCTCCTAGTCTCTGGGTCTTTTTCAGGTCCAAAATTCCAGATTCTTACAAGAACTTGATTGGCCCAGCTTGGTTCAGAGGTCCATTCTTGGCTTATCTATCTGGACCTGAAGACACAATTCAGGTAGTTTAGACTCAACCACTGATTCCATGGCCTCTGGAGAAGAGGGCTTCAGAGAAGACAGGTCACCATGGCTTAGTGCTTACCCCAAGAGATGGCTTTTGCAAAAAGACAGGGCATTCTGGTTGGAGAAAGCAGTGTGGGCAAACACATTGAGACATGAAGCCTAAAAGGTCCATAGTGTGATTATGGCAATACAGGAAATTTGGGGTTACTTCCGTTGTGCAAACTCTGTAACATTGCATGTAAATCGAATATCCATTAATCATGTCATATTTTCTATGGACGAAGGGAACCTGATATTTACAGTCATTTTAGTTAAGCTTTCTTGACTAATTTAAGCCAAAAGGGCATTTCTTGGAAACTTATGGGGGGTGGGCACAAAACTGAAAAGGAGTGAGAAAAATCATGTTTCTAATTGGCAGAATCTGGACACGTCCTGCAAATTGTGATGGCAGACACCCCTCTGCCTTACTCAGGTCACCACTGCTGGAATGAATAGAGATGACCTGTGTGCAGCAGGATGCCTCCAGAGACACACAAGCCAGAATTGAGGTGAAGGCAGGATTCACTGGTTCCCAGGAACCTTGTCCCACAATTAAACAGCGAGAGTGCCAATAGGTAGGAGGATTCCGACTTCTTCAGGTGAACAGCTTGCCTCATCTTGGCTTGGGCACACTTTAGAGGAACAATTGTTTTGTAGAGGGGTGGCTGTTCTAGAAACCAAGTCTAATGGCTAGTGTGGATGTGGAGAGTCAGGAATCAGCCATTGCTTCAGGGACTGTGGAAGAGGGTCCAAGATCTCTGTGGAGTCTGAAGAGTGTGCAGGTGAGCTGAAGACAAGGCCAGGACTGTACATCTTTCTTCCTTTCCTCCCTCTACATTTTACCTCCCTAGAGCATTTCCACACCTACTGATGCTTTGTACCATGGAGATTAAATCCACGGACACTGGAGTCAGACAGGCTGGGTGTGCCTTCAGGCTCTGCCCATTTCTAATTAAGTGAGCTTAGATGAATTATCTCACCTCTCTGAACCTCAGTGTTGTCATAAAAAGCATGGATATACTTGTAATCATGTCATTGGGTGGGTGATTGTGCGAATGAGATAATGAATATGAATCACCAAGTCTATAGTGGATGCTCAATAAATGGCAGTTGCATTTATGGTTGTATTTTTAAATCGGTATTATTGTCGTCACTCAGAAATGTATATGCTGGCTCTCAGCCTATGGGCCTAAAAACAAACACCCATAAAAGGATTTCTCTCACTCTATTCTCCTGGGAATCTTCCCAAGTTTTGTTTCCTAATTCTGCTGGTCCACCTTGCCTGTTCCTCATTTATGACTGATAATCATAGATTTGCATTTCTATGATCCACCAAGACTAGGAAGGAGATGGGACCAGATGGAACCAGAATTGAGCAGGAGGCTCTACTCTGGCACTGGACTCCCACAAAGGTTGCCATCCATCCTTTATGCTGTGCTCATAGGGGCATGGAGAACTCAGACTGGACCACTGTCATCTCCTGTATTGCTTAGGAATGCATTTGGCTGCAAGTAACAGAAAACTTGGTTGAAAGTGGTTTAAACAATTAGGGGTTTATTTTTCTTGCATCCGAGGTGCCTGGAGGCAAGAGGCTTCTGGAAATAGCTTGGCATCTGAATAATGTCAGGGGTGGCGTCTCTGAGACTCTCCTGGCCTTTGCATCGGCGTTTTGCTTCATGACCACAGATGGTTGCTACAGCTGTGGACAGAGCACCTGTGTTCAAGGCAGGAAGAGGAGAAGGAGAAGAAAGAGAGAGAGCTTCAACCCTGCATTTCCCTCTTCATCAAGGAAGTAGAAACCTTCCCAGAACCACTCAAAAGACTTCCAGATGCCATTGGCAAAAAAAAAAAAAAAAAAAAAAAAAAAAGTATGAAAACCAACCCTACTTGCTGGGAAAGCAAAGCCTGGTATGTTATGTTCAGATTAGGTACAAATCTGCCTCATCCACAAGGACTAGGCATATCATTGCTATGAACAAAATCAGGTTCAGTGGGCAAGGAAGAAAGAGGGAATTAATGCTGAGTGGGCAAGAAACAGAACCTGCATAGTTTCACCCCCAGGAATTTAATCTTTGGGAGTGTGGACCACAGCAGGAGAGCTATGGCCAATGAGGGACTGCACCCAAAGTGGGTGTGTGAGACACATGCCATTGGAACTCCTCTGGGGCATCAGTAGATGTAGAGATGCTCTAGGGAGGTAAAATGTAGAGAGACACAAGAAAGGGTGTGCACAGTCCTGGCCTTGTCTAGAGTTCACCTGCACACTCTCCACAGAGACCTTGGACTCCCTTCCACAGGCCCTGAAGCAGTGGCTGATTCCTGATGCTCCACACCAGCACCAGCCATTCGCTTTGGTTCTCAGGACAGCCACCTCACTATAAAACAATTGTTCCTTCCAAAGTGTGCCCGAGCCAGGACTAGGAAAGCTGTTCATCTGAAGAAGGCAGGATTCTTCCACCCCACTGGCATTCTTGCTATTCCACTGTGGGGCAAGTTTCCTGGGAACCAGTGAATCCTGCCTCCACCCCATGGCTGGCTTGCACATCTCCAGAGGCCTCCTAATTAGATTGCTCCAAGTATCTGTTTGATCCATGTTGCAGATACTGTTTGGGCCTTTTCTAAGTCCCTTTACCTGTTCACACATTTCCACCTGTGCTGCTGCTGCTGCTGCTGCTGCTGCTGCTGCAACTGCTGTAGCTGTTGGCTTATGACTAGGACCTCCTCTGAAAATTTGCCCTGGGAATGTAGGAAACTCCTGGCCTGGGGAATTCTGGGAGGTTACACTCAATGACCAGTTGGTATGAGCAGATAAACACTTGGCCTTTTTGTCTCACTGAATCATCGCTCTGTAGTAATTTACACTCCAAAGCATCCCCTCGGGTTGGGCAAAGCTAGACTGTCTGAGTCCACAGTCTTGCTTGGTTCTTTTTCCTTCTGTTTCCTGCTTCCTTCTGTCCCTTACGGGTTTTCTTGAGGAGCTCTTCCTCAACAAATCTTAAATATTTCAGGCTCTCTTTCTAAAGAATGAAACCTAAGACAAACCCTGGGCCAAGACTGTGCTTTGCAAGTGTCATCAAGCCTTGGGTACCATTCCAGGACTATCACCTCAGATCCAGTTGACCCTGGTAGCAGGAATCCTCCAGCCTCACTCCCTTGTCATCTACCATTTTTTACCTCACATATGGAAGACCCTCCTCCATGCCCAACTTCTATATTCTCCTGCCTTCTCATCCCAACACCACTCCCTGCCCCCTCAGCTCTGATCCAACCTAACACTCCCATCCCTCCAAGTCCTCCTCATCCTGTGGCAAACAGACTTCCCTACAAGCTCAAACTCTCCCAAAACATTCCTTTCACCTCCCACCTTAACCGAGAATGAGATCTCCCCAGAGGACACCGCTGCCTCCCCAGTCTTCTCAAACTGACGCTTCTCATTCTGCTGAGGTACAAAACCTCAGGTCAGCATTCTCTCCTCGCTCCTCATGACCACTTACAAGCCATTACGCCTCCGCCCTCATATTAAAACACATCTCCTTTGTTTCTCATGCCAGCCATATCATTAAAATCAACCAATGGCATTTCCCTTCACACAGCAATTCCCCTTCATATAAAAATATTAGTGCAAACTGAAAGGATGTAGGTGAGAACATTTATGATAATATTGCTTGTGACAGTGACAAAAAGAAATTGGAAATAATTAAATATCCATCAACAAGAAGTTGACAAAAAAATTGTAGTGTAGCTGTACAGTGGAAGTGAAGTGGTAAGTCTTTTGTACTGACATAGGAGATGTGTGTGATACATAAAAGTGAATTGAGCAGCAAATCTGATTGTAGACAAATGTGGTATAATCTCATTTTGTTAAAGGAAAAGAGAAAACATGTATATGTTTATAAGATTAGGAGGATTATCCCAGGCCTAGGCTGAATGTCCCTTGGTTAGCAATATCCCAGCAGATGCTGCTAAGGTGTTGGCCAAGGAACTGCTCAGAAGCACCACACAATCTTCAGAGTGCATAAAATTAGAACAGAGATATCTATGTAGCTCTTGATGCAGTGTACTGATGCTTGGTTTGTCCTCCTGGCAGGAGTCTGATAGGTGGTACTAAGATTCAAAGGCTCTGAAAACCCCATTCATAGAGCTCTTTTAAATATACATCTCAAAATTGTGCATATGATAGAGTCCCCATCACATCCCTCCAGATAGGAGAGATCCAAGCAGGAAGTTGGCCTGCAGTGCCAACAAGTTGTCTTAAAATTCTAGCTTTATTGCCTCTCTTCCCATATCAATCCTCCTTCCTCCTGCAAATAGCAATCAAGTCAATCCAGCATTGTCTCTTCCCTTCCTATGTCTTGTCAGCAAGGAAACTGACAAGTGTGGAAATGTGCGAGGCAGAGACACCCACAGGGCTAAATGTGAGGATAGGGATGGGGGGAGGGGGGCTTTGAATGCACATTGATTGCTTTTGTAATCTTTGAGTTTGATGCTAGAATCATATATTATCTTTGTAATTGCAAAGAAAGATTAAAAATGAATTTTACAAAATATCACTTGACCCATTATGACACAGTATACTTACCTGAAGAGAAGGCCCTGATAAAAAGGGTCCTATTGAATGTAGTGGTTAAGAACAGGAATCCTGGCCATATGTTACCTGAGTTCTAAGCCCACCGCTTCTTAGCTTTGAGACATTGGTAAGTCACTTAACCTCTTTGCAGACTGACTGCACAGTCTGTGCACTACACAACTCTAGGGGGCACCACTGACACAGACTACCCTTGAAGCTGTGTGGTGCAGTGGCACAGGGAAGCCCTGCCTCTCTGCTCTTTGTTTTCTTGTTTGTAGAATCACTATAATAATAGTACCCACCTCCTAGGCCTATTCTGCTTATTCAGTAAATTAACACACATGAAATGCATAAAGCTGTACCTGAAACTTAATAAGTATACAATGAATATTAGCTATCACCATTATTACTATCACCATCACCACCACCATAATCATTATCAGCAGCAGCAGCATCAAGATAAGTCCAGGAAGAAAATCTGTGTCCTTAGGTCTCAATCCATCTGATCTCTTGAACGCAAACTCCAAACTAAGCTCCAATTCTACTCAGAGAAAAGATATTCACCTTTACTCAGAGATGAAGGTTTCAGTACCTAATGAGGGTCTCCTAGAGAACTCTTCTCCAGAGATGCAGATGGCTTGAAGGCAATGGTGCCTGCAGGAGATGGAGCAGATCTAGAAATCTCTCTGAAATTACTATAAGCCAGGAAGGAACTCTCCATAGTCCTGGTCTTATGAAGTCCAAACTGACTTTGCACTGTCTCTTCTTCAGAGTTCTGATCATTGGCTTTGCCACAGGCAATCTCATCAAGAAGCTCCCTGTTAAGACTTTGCCTACACTACGATAATGTTTTACCTTTCCTTGAAAGATTTACACATTAAAGGATTGTGAATTCAAGTTAAGATTTTTTTAATCTCCAACAGTGGAATTTATCAGGTGTCTATCTCCAGCTAACCCTAAGGAGAATGCATCCTTGTTTTCTTGCAAAGGTCTTCATTAAGGTCCCATAAATATGTTTCCTTAAGTCAAATATTTATATGCAGAGAGAATGGAGATGTGTCACATACAGCAGAACCTGTGCAAAGAAGCTGATGGTAACAGGGTAACACTCCAGTGTGTTCTGTCATTAGGGCAGGACTGGAATGCTGTGCATGAGAGTTACAGGCAGGGTTCTAACCCTGCACCCAGAAATGATACAGAGGGCAGGTGTGGTAGGTTGTGGGAAGACCTGGAGTTGCCACACCCAAGGCTTATCTCTGGCACACTGACTTCTGGATCTGATTGGTTGCAAAGGAAACTTAAGGGAAACACAAGAAGCCAAAGATGTAGGCAGTCCTTACAACTGGATCTGAACTTTGGATCATCTTGGACTTGGTTAGTGGTGGTGGAGATATGGGACAGGGAAAGAGCTGTCCCATACTCATACCCAGTTCTAGCCCTGTGACAGACTCAGGCGGCAGTCCTGTAGGGTCTGAGATTGATATCTCTGGGAAAAATCTCACAGGCTTCATCTCACCTTCCTCTCCTTCATTCCCTTCCTCATTTCCCCACCCTCCTCCACTGCTTATGAGTTCACTCAACACAATTCTTCTATCCCAAACTCCAGTTGTCTAACTCCTGATTCACCACCCACCCACCTGACATACATTCCCAGTACAGGCAGCAATTAAATGGTTACACCCTGGTTGTGCTCTGGCGACTTCTCTATTATCTCCTGTAACATCGCTGTGCCTAGAATAATCCCATGCCCTTTATAATCTGTCTCCAATCTTCACAACAAGTTGGTCAAACTTCTTGTTGTGCCCATTTTAAAGGGAAGGAAATTGAGGTTCAGTGTTCTTCATTTATAACATGGGGGAGAATAAGACCTACCTTGTTCAACTACCTTCTTCCTCCTTGTTCAAATGTTATCTTCGATATTTGAAGATAATGCTTATGATCGGCACAGAAGCTTCGGAGTTAGGTCATGCCATTCTGATGGCTAATTCTGATCAAGATTATGAGCAGAAATAATGTGTGTCACTTTGGAGAAAATGTAGTCATCAGCTCTCAGATGACTGTCCTGTCCAGCTGTCTCCACTAACGTGGGAAACCATGTGTTAAGATATCAGAGTCAAAGATGGAAACCTACCAGACTTCTAAGGTGCTGATTAGAAGGGAACTGCCCTGGAGAGCCACTGAGCTCGCTGCAAACTTTGCATGGGTAATAAACAAATCTTTACTGTGTTAGGCTACTGATATTTTGCGGGGTTATTTGTGTATTGAGGACAAGGCACTCAATACACATTGTCATTGCTATTATATCCAACTCCATTGCTAGATGCTATGCTCCTCAAGGTCAGAAGTGATGCATTTCATAGCTTCAAACTCACACTATTTAAAGAAGATTTTGCTCTGAAAGAGTGTTCTCTAACTTGCTGATGACATGGATCAACAATTCACAGAACAAGTATCTTTGGAGATACTGCCTTGTTATGGTCTATCGCTTCAATGTGCTAACTTATTGGAGTAGAATAATAATCATAATGATCATAATGATCATCATTATTATTTATTAAGCATCAACTATAGGCCTGGGACTGGGCTGAGCATTGTGTAAGCATGACGATATTTAATTTAAGCAATGTTGGAGCCAGTCCAAGTTTGAAGTTGCAGAATTTAAAAAGGAGGTTATATCTCCGTATCCCTAACCTCTTCCTTATACTCAGAGATTTATTGACCCCTACCTCCAGGCCCTATTACTCTTGAGGTGCATGCCTGAAATATCCTTACTATCCTGGCTTTCTTAGCAGCTTAATTGCCCAGAACTCATTTGGAGCCTGCAGAAAACTCAGATCCCTAAGTACTTCTGCTTCCCCCTCCCTCTTCTCCTCGCATCTTAACATTGAGATAGTGAAATACACTATCAAACCCTTTATTAGATATTGACTTCTAAAAATCTATAGTAATACTAATAGCAGCTACTGTTTATTGAGCCCTTACTAACACATTAGCTTGTTTGGCATTATAACCACCCTGAATTAGTACTATTACAATTCCCATTTTACAGATGTGCAAATTGGAGGTTAAGTCATTTAACCAAGGTCACCCAAATAATCAATGTCAGAGTTGAGAGCTGAACTTATGTGAGCCTCACTTCACAAACTAAGCTCTTAACTACCGTATTTGAGCCATTCTACCTTTATTATATGTCTCAACTTTGTTGTCCCAACAAGAAGAGCAGAAATGTTTTCAGGACATGGGCTTTTCCAACAGAAGTGGTTTAATGTAGAGGAAAAAATGTGAGATTTTTTTCAAAATATATAGTCATGAGCTTGAATCACAGCTTACCAGTTACTGACTGAGAAATATGTCAGTGAGGACAGAGACATGGGCTACGAATTGATCATAGAAACAGGGATGAGAAATGAGAAACTGGGCTATGATGAGTTGAAAGTTTGGGGCCCCCGGTAAGAATGTCTGTAAAAAGGCAGAATATATAAATAAAAATAAATAAATAAATAAATAAATGTTCAGAGGTCAGACAAACCGTGATAAACATGGGTAGAACTCATAAATATCTAGCTCTTTTCTTCCTGGTCATGCTATGTGACTAATTCTGATCAAGATTATAAGCAGAAATTATGTGTGTCACTTTTGGGAAAATGCAGTCATAAGCTCTCAGATGACTGTCCCGCTCTGTCCGCTAACATGGGAAACCATGTGTTAAAATATCTGAGTCAAGGATGGAAGCCCACTAGACCTCTAAGGTGCTTATTAGAAGGGAATTGCCCTGGAGAGTCACTGAGCTTGCTGTAAACTTTGCATGGGTAATAAAATTCTTTGCTGTGTTAAGCCACTGATATTTGGGGGAGGTTATTTGTTATTGCAGCATAATCTGTGTATCTTGACTAACGTCCTTGTATACCCTGTACACTTCACCCAGCCTGAAGAATAAAGAGTTGGGGGGGCGGTGGGGGGTGAGGAGAATGGCCAGGTGGAGGCTAGTAGCTGGCAATGGGTGAACTGGAATGATGAAGTGTTGTCACATACCAAGAATGGAGACTAAGCAGTTTCAAATGCCTCTTGAGCAAGTAGTGAACATTCCGGAGTGAATACCAGACATGGGTGTCAGGTTTACCCAAAGGGCCAAAGCTAGAGGCAGATCACAAAGGAAAAGGGTTGATTTTGCATGCACCCTCACCACCCCCCAAAGACCTATATAAGCAGGTACAATTGTTGCAGCATCTGGTCCCCCCATTTTTCCTGACACTGAATCTCCATGGAGTCAGATGTCATTTCAGATGGCTAGCTCCTCCTCCAGGTTTATCCTCCACAGGGGTTTTCGAAATGCTGGGCACTGAGAAGATGCAATAGGGCTGTCAAGGTTAGATGAAGTCTTCAAGGCCCTATTCAAATGCTGCCTCTTCAGGGAAGTCTTCCTACATTGCACATGCCAGATTCATCTAGGCGTTCCCAATTTCTCCTCCTAGCACTCAGACTATACTTTTATGATAACATCTACCCCTGCCTGCCTCAATCCAGAGTTCCATGTGCCCGGTTCTGTCTGGCCTCTATGTAGTGAGCTCCCGGGAGAAAAACGCCAAGTCTTGTCCAGATTGGAGGCTTGCTTCCCCAGTACTTTTCTCCCTTCTTTGTATACCTTCAGTGAGTGGAACTGAAAAGAAAGCTTGCTGAAATGACAAAGGGAAAGGTGAGGTTTGCTGCAACTAAGCCTGCTTTCCAACCTGAACTGTCAGGGTTGGTTGCAGCAAGCTTTTCCTGTGGCTCTCAATATTGACCTAGACATTTCCATAGCACAAATTACATAACAATAAAGTTATTCAATTAATATCTGTCTACCCTACTCACACTCAACTTTGTGAAGGCAGGGTCTGTGTCCATTTGGGTCACGATGAATATTTTTAGATCCTACCATGGGGTTTGGTCCATGGTAGGTGCTCAGTAAAGGTGTAGAATGAATAAACTCCTGATCTATGAATTCAAGGTGAAATATCTCCTCTTCTTGCCAACGGACTCTGTCTCCCGAGACTTTCTTTTCCAACTTTGTTTTTAGCCAGCTCTTCAAAAGAGGTAATCAAATTCTGACCCTCTTTGTCCTCAGTCTGCTGGCCTCACCGATTTCTGAAGAGAGTTCTTCATTTGAAACTTCTCTGGCTTTTCAGGACAGGGACAGAGAGAAATGGGCCCTTCATTTAGCTGATTGAACTAACAAAAGAGAAGTTTGAGACAGAAAATGAATATAGATCTAGCTGGAGCAATTAGATGGGAAATCAATAGAACATCATCAACAGCATCAGACCTGTGTAAGTCGGTGTCTCCAGGGATGGGTTGGCAGCATGGTGTTCATTTCATTTTTGTTTTCCTAACTTAATCCCCAGCAAGTGAAGATGGATAGGTGTGGTGGGGGTGGGGAGGCAGTGATAGGAGAGTAGGGAGGAGGAGACAAGGCAGAGGCAGGATGGGCTGGAAAGGGGAGCACAGGGTCCCTTCCTACATCACCTCCCCTGCCCATGGTGGGCAAGGCCATGGAGGGAGCAAATCGCATACCTGTCTGAGAGTCACATGGGGTTGGCTTGGGTTTGAAGCTCTGGACCACTATAGACTAGTATGTGATTATGGGAAGTTTACTGAGCCTCACCGAGCCTCACTCTTCTCATCTGTAAATAGGGATTGTGAAGCCTGCTCCGCTCACGAGGAGAAAATGAAAGAGCTTAGGCAAGCCTGGACAGCAGAATGCAGCTACAATACCACAGTCCCGGAGTCCAGGCTGACTTCTTTAACGCTCCCTTGCTCTGCATTTGACCCAGTGAAGGTTCTTTTCTACTTTTGAAGCTTCTCTTTATGTGAACGCTCTCAGCCTTTATTGGGTCACACATGTTTCTGAGATTTTAATAATAAAAGTAGAAGTTCAAAGCACAGATGTGGGATTCACAAAGATCTGGACTGAAATACTGGTTCTACCTTTTATTTTATTTTTTATTTTGAGAAGGAGTCTCGCTCTGTCACCCAGGCTGGAGTGCAGTGGCGAGATCTCAGCTCACTGCAAGCTCTGCCTCCCGGGTTCACGCCATTCTCCTGCCTCAGCCTCCGGAGTAGCTGGGACTACGGGCGCCCGCCACCAAACCCAGCTAATTTTTATTTTTTTTTGTATTTTTAGTAGAGACGGGGTTTCACCGTGTCAGCCAGGATGATCTTGATCTTCTGATCTCGTGATGCACCTGCCTCAAAGTTACTGGCTGTGTGATCTTGGCCATATTACTCAATCTCCCCGTGCCTTACTTTCTTCAAGAATAAAGTGAGGATAACAATAGTCTCTATCTCATAGGGTGTGATGTGAATTAAATGAGTTAACATATGTAAATGCATCAGTGCTTAGAGCAGTGCCTGGCACAGAGCAAGTTCTGAGTAAATGCTGTTATTAATAAAATCGATGGAAATGTCTCTAGTAAAATGCACACAGGCACACACATGCATGCAACCTCATGAAATTGATCCCCAACTCTTGCTTAGTGATTCTTGCAGGGAAGAGGCCAGGCTCTAGCCTAACATTTATTCCTGGGCATTGTCTGGCTCTCGTCTACAGAATCAGATCTGTAGGTTTATGGAGCCCCTACCTACCCTCCTGCAAAAGACATCTCCCAACTCTCTCGTGTAACATAAATCCCACACATTTGCCTCGGTCCACTTTAAGCCCAGAGGAGGACTCTACTGGCAGTGATTTAGGGCAGAGACTCTACTTGGGCCTGAGAGATGGGCCAGCCAGCCAAACTAGGCTCACAGAACCTTGCACACTTCATCTGATCTGGTTGTGGGTTGACACCAAAAAAGGTGGCCTGGTGCAGGGAGGGGGCATTCCTGGTTATATCAGGCTGAGAATGTATTAAATGGGCCTGAGGGACCCAGACAGTGGCTGAAAACAGGGAATCAGAGCCAGCCTGGAGAGAAGCATGGGGGATCTCAGGGAATGGGAGGTGAAGCCTCAGCCAAGAAAGCTGCAGTATTCAGGACTTAGGAGGCCCTGGAAAACCAGGGGCTGGGTCAGAAGCCTGTTGGGGGGTACAAAGCACACACTCAGGACGGGGAGGCTGTGCCTTGGGAATTCTGAGGCTATCTCCAGCTCATGGGGCAAACATGACTCCCTCTTTCACTAGAGGGGCAGGATCCCTCACCATTGCCAGGTTGGTGTCCCGTGAGTCCTGGGACTGAGGCTGCAGTGGAAGAGTTTAACTTTGCCTCTCAGAGAAGGGAGTTGGCTGCCAGGAACTGACCCCAAAGGTCTGACTCTTCCTCTCCAGAAGTGCTGCTTCTCCTCTGAGCCAGAGAGAGTTGGGAAAGGATGTGGCAGCCCGTAGGGTCAGAAGGACCTGCAGAACAGAGCTGGCCTTTCAGGTGCATCTGTGGAAGCTGCTGATGCGTAGGGAAAGTCAGACTCAGCCGATGGAGCTGCCATCCTCCACCCCTGTGATGGGCAAGCCAACCAGCTGCTGGGATGGGTCTTCCATGGATTTCTTTAGCCTGGATTTGCTATGTTGAAGGATGTGATGAAGAAGTGGGCAATGCTAACGTTGTTCTCCTCCAGAGGGGACCTCAGTGCTGTAATTCCTGCACATGGCACGAGTCATGCACCTCATGAACCACAACTCTTAACCCCTTTCAGTAAAGACAGAGGAGTACAAAAAAGGAAAGGATTTGAACATCAGTTAAGCCTAGGTTGGAATCCCAGCTTAGCTATTTGTTCGGTATATGACTTTGGACAAGCGACTTAACATCTATGGGCCTCAGCTTTTAAATCTGTAACATGGAGAAAAATCATACCAACTTTAACAAGGACCTCAGCTTGAGTCTAAATGAAATTCAGCTATATATGGAGTGGGTTCATCAGAAACTAGTTGGTATAAGAACTGATGAAGCATTTTATCCAGACCTCCACCCACCTATCCATTCAACGATCCAACTAACCGACCATTTGACATATATTTATTGAATGCTTACTCTCAGCCAGTTAGAAGAAATTCTCCCAAGGAATCAGATGTAAAGGTCTTGACCTGGTAAAACAGTCTAGGACTGAATTTGAGGGGTGGGGCGGTATGAAAAGAGGGAAAGAGAAAAGGAAAGAGGAGGACAGCGAGCCGTGATTCTTGAGTATAGCATGGTTTCTCACACTTGTGTTTGTCTCCCAGCCTAGTCCCCACTAGTGTCATGCCACTGTTCAGTGGTAAGTGTAGGGGGGAGGTGAGAGTCAGGGCATTGATGGAGCCATTTCAGCAACTGCATAATACATCATGACACAAGCAGAACTGCATCAGGGCCTCACTAACAGATATGGCATAGTCATATGCAGAATGGCAGAGTGGAGGCTCCAGTGCAGTGGCAGAGAATGCAGTGTCTGGTGGTTCCACTGTAGGTACATGGGTGCTGGTGAACAGCAGCAGTAGAGACCGTGGAGCCTGGTAGAACCAGGGGAAAAGGCAAGGAAAAGCAACTATGAGCCAGGATGACATGACCCCTGGGAACCCACAAAAATATTTGTAAGAGGCTAGAGATTGTGCCCCAGTTTCTGGGGACAACAAATCTGTGAAATCTGAGTAGTTATTAGTAATATGGTCCCATTTGTACCTACAGGTAGACAAAGCCTGTAGTGGTCCCTGTTACACTACTTTGCAAGGTTATTGTACAGACATGTGGTGATATGTTTAAAGTGCTTGGTCCATTGTAGGTCCTTAAAATAAGAGTTATAATAAGAATACTGTTATTGTTGCTACTGAGGTAATTATCATGGCACAGATTTAGGCACGTATGTTGGTGGCCACCAGTTCTGGCTGGTTGGGCAAAAAGCATGCTGGGAGGAAGAAAGAAAAACCCAAATCCTAGTTTTCTAAGTTTGCATCAATTTCACACATTTCCGACCCAGTGCTCTGGAATGAGGAGGGTGGTCTGGCCTGCTGACAGCTGCCCGTAGCTGTAGCATGACAGGCTGAGGACTGGCAGGAAGGCAGCGAAGGAAATAGAGGGAGCTGAGGGATAAGCCACATGGACACAGAGCACTGGCTGAGCTGCATGAAGTCCTCGAGGGCTTCTGTGACAAGCTCACCCTGTGTTTTCTATTGGAATGGGGTTGTGGAAGTAACATGTATCAATGCTGATTGTGTGCCAGGTGGTAGGAGCTTGTATTGAAGAGGACATGGTCTGCTAGAGGCATCTGTTCCTTGTGCCACTCAGCATCCTCACTCCTCTTCTGGTTGCTTCTCTCTGGACGACCATCCCCTTAACTAGTCTAAACTTAAGTCAATCACTGTGGCTTTCTACTGGCTGTGGTGATTGAATCTGGGAGGAGGTCTGATCAGAACCTGCAGGTACAATGAATCTTTCTTGGGGAATCTGAGATGTTTCCTTGGCTAGGCTAGAAGCAAAGAGGGTGTGACTGCTAGAACTGCTACAATCCTCTTCCTACTACAAGGGGCATTCCTGTCTGAGAAAAGAGCCAACCTTGAAGACAAAAGTAAGAGATGGAAAAAGAAACCAGGACATGCATGGTGAAATTCCTTGAGCCTCTGCACCAAACTGCACCTGAGGCAAGTCTTATTTCCTGGAACTTAAGAGTTATAAGAGCTATAGATTTCCTTCCACTCCATCCAGTTTGGATTGGGCTTTCTTTAACCTGCAATTGAAGGAAAACTGACTGAAACCAAATCACTGCCTTCAGGGGACCTTACTGTCTAGGTGGGGAGAGAAAAAAGAAAATAGGCAGTTTGCTAGACTTTCATAGCTTCTCCATGCAATAAACATGGGCTGTGGGAGCCACCAGGGCTATGTATGAGCGGGGTGTCCCTCAGTCCTGAAGAAGAGGATGGGCTGACATGTGGGAGTTGGGTGGTTGGTGGGGGCGAGTAATAGCAGAGAATACCTTTGTTCTTACTAGTCAACATTCTCAGTCACTTCCAGCCCTTTCCTACTTCCAGTTTCTAGTGCTTTCTAGTACCTGTTCTAGCCCCTGCTTTTAGATGGGCCGCCCATCTATCCATCCATCCATGCACTCAAGCTTAACTACAGTGTTGCCATCTCTTCCAGCAGGAAAGCTAAATAAGCATGGTCTATGTTTAAGGTCCTAGCAGTTCCATACAGTTGTGCCTTGGGTGCAAGGTAATTCAAAACATCATCATGTAGGGCAGCCAACCATCTCTACCTTGAAGTTGACAGAAAGTTTTTGGAGGGAAAATTTAGCAAGATCCGGAGGGAGGGACAGACAGGAGGGAGAAAACTGAGGTGGAAGGTTTTCTTCGTAGGACCACAGTCTCTGCTCTGAGTCAGGTGTTCCTGATGACAAGAACATCCTGCTGACTCTTCCGGGAGCAAGGAGTGGGGCACTTCTTTTCCCGTGCAGTAAGTTGTGCATGAGAGACATGAGGTTAAAAGGAAGACTTACTAATTATGCTGCTCATTCATACCTTCATTCAGCTCATTGCCTGTCCTTTGCTAGTTGCATAGATGCCCGGGACTCATCCCTGTCCTCAAACAACAGATGGTCTCATACTAACAATTACTTCACGCTGGGAGTCTTCTGTGGTACTCAGGTGAGTTTCTCTCTGGCTATCAGTCCTCAGCTTCAAACATGAGATGGATCCAAGCCTGGCTCCTCTTGGAGTTGAGGGTCTAGTCCTGATGTGAATAATACTAATAATTACATTATTTTTGCTAATTCTGCCAAATCCCATTATTTCGGCACTTTACTTTCTAAATAAAAGTAATTCTTGGTTAATTTAGAAAATTTGGACCGCACACAGGAAAACACAAAGGAAATAAAAAATCAGTAACCCACTGCCAAGTGAAAAATCAAGTTAACATTTGGAAAATGCATTTCTAGGTATACACACACACATTCATAGTGTCATCTATATTGTTTTATAACCTATCTTTTTTCACTCAGCCATACGTTATATTCTCTTATGTCAGTAAATATTCTTCTACAACTTCGTTTTAATTATTCCATAGTATCCCATGTTATGGATATTCCATAGTTTATTTAGCCAACTGCCTGTGCTTGGATATGCAGGTTATTTTTAGTTTTCATTAACATGAATAATGCTTTATTGAATATACTTATACATACATAATTGCACATATATTCCTCTTGATCATTAAGACAAATTCCTAAAAGTAAAATTGTTGAGTCAAGGGTATGGATACACATTTTTAAGGCTTTTGTTAGATATTGCCAAATTGCCCTCTGAAAAGGTTACACCGATTTAAGCTCCCACCAGCAGTGTACAAGAATGTCCAATTCCCTATACTCGTTGTTGATTTAACTTGCATATCTTTGTTTCCAGTGAGATTAAATTTTTTCTCATATGTGTATTGTCTATCTGTAATTTTTCTTTCATGAATTGCCTATTGATGTCAATTGCCTATTTTTTATGGGGGTGCTTATCTTTTCCTTTTTGACTTCTGAGAACTCTTCTTGTACATCAACCTTTTGTCTAAAATATATGTTTATTAAATTTTCCCCAGTGTCTCATTTGCCTTTTAATTTTGCTTGTGGTGTTTTTTAACCCAGTGAGGATTTTGTTTTTAAGTATCAAATTCATCAATCTTTCCCTTTATTGTTTTTGCTTAGAAATGTTTGAATGCTTAGTAATGTGTAGAAAGGCCTAACCACCCCAAGTTGATATAAACATTCTCCTAGAATGTTCTGCTCATTCCTTTATGGTTTAAATTCCTTTTTATTTAACCCTTTAACCACCTGAAATTATTATGTTGCTTGTTATACAGTAAAGCTGTAATGGCTATAACTTTAATTACTTTCTGAAATAGTTAAGAAACTTTCCCAATGCTGTATCACCCTTTCTCCCCTGGTTTGAAGCCAATCTATGGGTGTAAACAATACTTGCTAGTTCTAGAGATAACAGTGATTTATTTGAACAGAGTTGTAAACTGAAGACGGGGTGGGGATATCTTTGCCTTAGTTGGGTCCCTGGAGTCCATGGCTATTTATCCAATAATATTTACAAAGTGCCTACAATGTGCATTCTGGGAGTTGCTGGGAAAAGAAGGGAGTAAGACAGCCTTACTGCTCAGTCTTTCCGGTGTCTGTACCAGACATGTAGGAGACGGGTGTACCATGCAGAACCCTCTACAGGACACGGCCAAGGCACTTACTTCCCAACTGGTCGAGAATGTTAACTGCCGACAGCTTACATTTCCCTCCCTAGAATTTCCCTTCTTCCGCCAAAGGGTACTGCCTGGCCCAGGTTATTTACGTTCCCTGGGGACAGCCCACATCCTACAACTGGTCTATGAGTAGAATCAAAAGCCCACCCTGCTTACCTTAATCCAGGACAACCCTGAAGGGCCACCTAGCTCCAGTGCTCGCTGTGGGATCTTCTGAGGTCTCCATTGCAACTGCTACATCCCAACTCAGCCTCTCTCTCTGCCCAGTCCTGTTTCCCTCATTTGTCCCCTTCCAGATGTTCTTGAAACCACTCCCTCTCCCCATACTCTGCACAATAAAGGGCCCGTATGCAAATTTCCATCTCAGAGTCTGTTTCCCTGAGAACCCCACCTGAGACAAGGTGCAAGGTTGTGGCTTTTGCAAGGCTGAAGGGGGTGGATGAGAGGGTTCTGGACAACAGCAGGTTGGCCTGGGCAAGGCTCAACCCAGCAGGCTTGGCTCCATTATCTTCATCTTCACAATAACTTTATACATCAGGCTCTATCTCTTGAATTATATAATAGGCTCTGAATAGAAGGACTATTTAGCATCAAAATGAGGAGTTTTAGTTTAAGCAACAGAATTATGGTTTCAGAAGTCCTCTCTTGGACAAACTTGCAACTATTAGGCCATGTGCTCAAGGACAATATACTAATAAATGTCACAATTTAATTGGCTTGTTCTCATCCAGTCCCACCTGGTGGTGCTTCATTTCCCTGACCTGAACAAAACTGGGCCCTTGTACTTTAAGCTTGAAACATAGCTAGGTTCTTCTCTTAGGAATATTCACATAATTGCTTCCATTTCTTGGTGGCTGTTGACATGCATGTGTGTGTGTGTGTTCATGAAGCGTGTGTGTCCATGAAGCATGTGTGTGTGTTTACAGGAGGCTAAAGCCTCAGACTGAAGACTAGGTTCCTCTTTAGTTCAATCACCACAAAGGAGACAGAAACATCCCAGCTCCTCCTGAGACTGTCTACATGTAATCACACATTTTGCTTTTTCCTTTTTGGCTGCAGCAAACCCAACTTTACAACCCCAGACAATAAGAAGATTTATTACCTCATATTACAATCAGGCCAGAGGCAGGGAAGCTCTGGGGTTGATTAATTCAAAAGCCCACAGATGGCATCGAGGAGGACCCAGGCTCTTTTTATATTTTCTCTCTGCCATCCATGATATCTTGGCTTCATCTGAAGTCTGATTTTCCCCATAGTTCTACAGCCATTTCCAGCCATCATATCTAGACTTGTTGACACTGAGAAAAAGACAACACCTTCTCTTATTTGGGTGTCCTTTTAAGAGCGGGTAGATCTCTCCTAGAAGCAATCCTGCAGATGTTCCTCCCAGGTTACTGCCCAGAGTTGATTCCCAATTATTGGCAATGGGGATGGGATTAGTTTAGACTCATCAGGATGCACCACTCAGGGTTGTGTCCACTTCCTCCAAGGCACATGGGCAAGTTGGAGAAGGTGGATATCCAACAAAATGGGGGCTCCACTGAAAAGGAGGGAAGCGGGGTGGGAATGGATATTGAGGGTTGGCAATCACCCTGTCTGCCACCCTTACCACCTCACATGGACAAAGGCTGAGCAAGAATGGTTTGCTTCAAGGCAGTGCAGGGGAGACCTGCAGAGCAGGATGGGAAGGTAAGAGGAAAGGAGGACTCTCACTTCACAAGTGAATCCCCTTGTGTTCAGCCGCTCTCCCCTGCTGTCTGCCCCTCACTAGCTGGGATCCAAGCCCTGATCTGTTTGTCCTGAAATCTTGATCACATCCCATTTTGCTCCATTCTTAAAGATCTGTAGTTGAGTGATCACAGGAGGAACAGCTGGCTGGGAGTAAGACAAAGAAATACCTGAAGAGTGGGGGTCTCTCTGAGCTGCCCATAGATCTTCTAAGGCTTTGAGGTGATTACAAACAGCCCCTAATATCTTTGGGCAGATCTTTAGCATCATCTTTAGACTGTGCTGGTTGGAATAAAGATTGGTAGGGATAAAAAAAATCTAAAAGAGGAGGAAGAGGGTGCCACCATCAAACACTGAGCTACCCTGTTTGTCCCTTGCCCATCGGCCCAGACAAGCCACATACTAGGGTAATTAAAACACTCACAAAGGTGGTTACGCAGCCACAGTTTGTTCATATTTAAGGAATCATGCAAGTCTGGTAGTGACTGGAAGTCTGGGAACAGATAAATGTCATTCACATTTTCAATCATCATAGGGGGCAAGTTCTATACACCATTGCCTCAATCCAGAAAAGGGTATCCAGTGTCTGTAGGGACGGGACTGTGAGTGCCCAGCCAAGGATGCGAGGCTCACTATTGGTCTGCCTGGGTGCATTTAGAATAAGTCATGTCAGACTGACCTGATATCCTTCTTTGCCAGGGCCACTTGAGTATGAGAGCAGGGACATGTGGTAGACACAAGGTCAGTTCCTGCATGACCTAGCTCTACCCCACTGCACACTACTGAAAGTCTCGTCTCTCAAGTCAGTCTTGCTCAATGTTGGCAGTGAATTCGGTGCTGCAGAGGTGGTTGTCTGGTCCACCCATTTTGCCTTCTGCTGGGATATGCCGGCACTATTCACCAAGGACCTGAAACCAGGACACTGGGCTTCTGAGCCCGCTGTCATGCACTCACTCATTCACCTGTTCAGTTTCTTATGCATCAATCTACTGCCAAGCATTTACAAGTGCTGCCTGTGTGATAGGAATGAAGCCCAATACTGAGGACACAGTGGGGAATGAAACAGACACCGTCCCTGCCTATGTGGCTCATGCAGTCCAGTGGGGGCAGAAAGGGAAGGTCACCACATCCATTCCCCTGCGTTTGGACGACAAGAGCACTTTTCGAACTTTAGTGTGCACAGAAATCGCCTGGGGCTCTTATTAAAATGCAGATTTTGATTAAACAGACCTGGGACAGACCTGAGGTTCTGCGTGTTGGAGAAACTTCCAGAGGAAACTCATGTCCTTCATCCTTGGACCACACTTTGAGTAGCAAGAGACTACAGCACCTTGTGGGGTGAAGGGTGCTAATTCTCTGTCCTAAGACGGCAAAGCCCCAGCCATCTTGGCAACAGTCTGATATCAGATAACTGCTCATGAGTGCCACCCTCCAATATGTCTAGAATATCTATCCATCATCAACCTCAGCGGGGAAATTACTTCACTCTGGCCAGCTTAGTACTGGTTCTCTGGAGGCTCTTTTGCACATGTGTAGAATCTCTGAGCTCCAAGAACAATGTGGAGAAGATGGTACAGAGCTTATCAATTCAATCAATTTACATATTTCTTTGCCTTCTGTATCTGCTCATCCTCCTGCTCCTCATCAATCATCCTCATTGTAGCTAACACTTAACCTCACACTTCCCACAAGCCAGGCATGTTCTTAGCGTATTATCATAGGCATTAACACACTTAAGTCCTACAGTCAAGCCTATGAGGGAAGTACTACTAATAGGTAGGTATATATTAATACTCCCATTTTGTTAGCTGGGGAATCTAGGCACCAAGAGGTTAAATAACTTGCCCAGATTCATACAGCTAGTAAAAATCTGGGCTTCCTGGCTCCAAAGCCCACGCTGTCAACCATTAGCCTCTACATTTTATTGGAGACTATAAATAGACTTTGCACTCTTCCATTAAGAATTCCAATGAAACGAGCCAAAGCTAAACAGGGGAGAACCTCTGACTCCTCTCTGACAGGTCTTTGCTGTGGCACAGCTTGGGAGGAGGAAGAAGAAGAGGAGGCCATGGACAGGCAGAGAAAAGCAAAGTTGGGATGCATTGACTGGATGACTTTGAAATCTTGGTGAAATTAGATCTGCCTATTAAATTGCCTGTAACTTGTGAGTGGATTTGGGGAGCTAAGTGGAGGTGGAGGTGTGGAGGTAGAATATGGTTGCTCTTGCATAAAGAACAGGCACCAAAGGAGACAAACGCCCTGGCTCTCCTTGCAGATGCTGGAAATTGATACAGTCTAGGCGTCCAAGATGGTGGGCACCCAGTGGTCCCGAGTCCAAATGGGTAATTCCCTTTTTTACTCAGTGTGGGTAAGCCCAGAGGTAGGGAGGTAGTTTAGAGAGCACAAGTCTAATTCCACAATTCAATGGAAAGCACCTGTTATCCAGGTCCTAGCACACAACAGCCAAGTGTGCTGCTACCTTTCCCATGACCATCTCAAGCAGCCCAGGTGCTCACTAAGTAAGCTGTAGGGCCCCCTGTGGGTAGATCTGACTGAAGAGGCACCCTGGGGAAGCCAGCCACAATATCTCTTTTGTCTCCACTCTAGCCTCTGCTTCCCAAACATTTTCTCAGTGTGGGATTGATGCCCTGGAGGCAGAGGGGGAACAGGAAATGAAAACCCCATGAAAAATGCAATGACTTCATTTTAAATGTATTAAAGAGCCTGCTTGTTTCTATTACTGTTGTCCCCAAACAATTTTATAAGCTTAACCTGACTTAAGTTGTGCCTTGGGTTTCCCAAACCAACTTTGATTTGTGGGGATAATTCACAACTACACGGAAACAAACTTTGCTCTAAATGTACTATCCCTAGCTGAATCCTCACAAAGATCAGGCTGATGAAAGGCCCATCAGATCACCCAGGCCTCAGAGGCTGGTACTGGGGCCAGGTGAGTGCTGTGATGTGGGCCATCTGACCCTGGATGTTGCTGCTTTGCATGACATGAAGTGAGCCCAGATGCAGCACAATCCCCCAGCTTCCTCTGATATTAGCATCCAGCCCTTTCTTACCCTGTAGGTGCCTGCAGCCCTTGCTTACCCTTACACACCAGGAAAGAAGGTAATTTCAGGGACAAATGAGCCACAATTTTCCCCTTTCCTTCTAATGTTCCATGTGACCCAAAGTTTGTAACTGTATGTCTCTGGAACTCTCTTTTCTGCTTCTGAAAAATGGAAGAAAATTTTGGCTTTTGAGTAGCATTAAAAGAAACTTGATTTATCAAGAGACAGAGGCTCCTCTACGTAAGTCTTTCTAAGCTTTGGGAACTTGGGTCACTCATGTCCCGTCTCTGGGCCCTAGAGTCCTAGTCTGTAAAACAAGAGGATTGGGCTAGATGGGTTTCAAAAACACTCACCTTCATTGAATTAGTGAGCATGTCAGTGAATGGGATCTTCAGGTGGGGGTGGCAGAAAATGGAGCTGGAGAGGCAATGAGGGAGCAGATGGTGGTGGAGTTCGGGCTGGTGGGGTGTGGACTGGTGCAGTGACATTGCAGAGAAAACTCCGGATGCCCTATGAACCCGCAATCCCACATGGAAATTCTCACACCAATCCAAAGGGGACATGTACAATAATATGCATGGCATGTGCGATTTGTCAGGGAGAGAGCTGCAGGTGAGTTTAGTGTCCTTGCAAGGCAGTGGAAGTGATGGAACTAAGTGTATGTGCACCAACATGGACAGAAATTAACACGGTGAATGAAAAAATAAGAAACACGTCAAGGTCTTAACACAGTATTGCTTATGCAGATGAAAACAGTTATTATTTTCCAAAGATTCATACAAACTCAAGGATACCCTGACAACACATGTGTGTGGCGGCCTATAATAGGGAGAAGAATAGTGACAAAAGAGGATACACATCAATCAGAAAGATCCTGACATTAGTCCCCCACAGACCAAGGAGTATTTGACCCTGATTAACTTGACCCTTTGTACACCAGGTCCACAAAAGAACTCCAAACAAACAAAACAAAAATCCCACACTAACAAAAAGCATTCCTGTATAGGTGATGGGAGACAAAAGAAAAATATTTTTGTTCTTTGTTTCTGTTTCTGTAGGCAGGAGAGTGATAAAATTTTACTTATGTTTTAGACTTCCCAGGTGCTTATGAAAAGAATGGACTCGGGAGAGGGAGGGTCTGGTGTTGGGGAGGACTGTAAGGAGGGCTGCAGCCAAGTCTAGGGGTCAGTGGTAAGGCTTGAATGAAGGTCATGGCCAGGTGGGGTTGGGATGGGGAGGGGCAGGTAAACCTCCACCATTAGGCCCTTTGAGAAGGGTACAGGCTTGTGAGCTTCTGAGTCACCTGGTGGGTCACAGAGGAGGCCAGATCTGGTGTAAGGGATAATAGTATGGACCTGTTCAGACTTGGGCAGAGGCAGTAAGGAAGTAGAACCTGGGTGGGCTACTCCCCAGTAGCTCAGTCCCTTTGGGAGAGCACACAAGACCCCAGGGCCAGGAGGGCATCTCCAGAGGCTGAGCTGAGAGGTGCCCACAGACAAGGCAGCTGGGGCTAGGAAACAGGGTTAGGTGCTGCTTGCAGGTGCTGTGTGGACAGGGAAGAGGAACCGGATTGTATTATTTTGTCCTTTGTCTGATTCATATTCTCCTTCTGACTCAGCCCATTCATCAAGCCCTGAGTGGCAGGGCTTTCCATTCATTACCACATGTAATCCTCACGCCATCGTTACAAGGTTAGAGCTACAGAGGTCAACCTTGACCCTGGGCTTTTAACCAGATTTGGATGCTGCACCATGTAGGTGCCTTCCCCAGCTCCTAGCAAGCACTGCAGACCTTTCTATCTTGTCCACTCTTTCCTCATGCCGTGTCTGGCTCCACTACTCTTACCTTGCGTGTTTCTTGAACTCCACCCTGGAAAACATTGGCTCCCCAGCTCCCCAAAGACACACCTTATTCCTATCATCTGGCTCCTCCCCATTCTGTCCATCTATCTCTGACCATCAAGACCCTGAAGCTTTTCTAGCAATTGTCAGTCAGGCAGGTGAATCGACTCTCGCAAGACCACACAGCCAGGGCAGCTGGGTTGAATTCAGGGGCAGTGACTCCAGGTGCAGCACTCTGGACACTCTGGGCTATGGGGAAAGAGAGCCAGGGTGGCCCTGTGGTCAAGCTGCTGATCTCCAGAGACCCTGGTGTTTGCTCCCTGCCTGGATCCCAAGAATTATTGGAAACAGAGGAAATGTCTTTCCGTGGCAGATGAGCCTCACAGTCGATTTCCCAGGAGGAGCCCAACAAGGCCCTTGAAACGTGGACATCAAGGAGGAAAATCAATCGTCTTTTAAGTTTTCACCTTGATGATTGATCTGCAGCTTCCAGGCCCTTTTTTTTCTCTCTCAAGTCTTCAGACATGGCCTCTCTCCCTTCGCCTTTTTTCCCGTCTCATCTTTAAAGTGTAGGGTTTCCTGATTCTGATCTGAAACCAAAATACACCGCCTTATGCAAACTGACCAGATATTGGTCACATGATTCCAAACTTTTTATGTTCTCTGAAGGAGGCCCTAGTTAGCCCATAGAGGGGACTCACATTTGCCGAGTCCCTGCTATGTGCCAGGTCTTTTTGCAAGCATAGCATCACCTCATAGTTAATTCTCCCCCAAAGCCTGTCCAGATGGATTTTATTGACTCCAGATCTCAGATAAGGACACGAGAATTCAGGGGAGAGAAGCAACCTGCCTGATACCATACACATGGTTTGCAGGTGGTAAGACAGAACTGAAACAGAAACTGTGCTTGTCTGCCTCTTTCCTCAGGACCAGGACTGAGCACCCCAAGTGGAATGGGCACTTCAGCTGGGCAGTGTTAGAATCTTTCTTGACCTTGACCACAAAGAGTTGAGTTATTTAGGAAATCAGCTCCTAAGTAATAGAGGGGCTGTGGGGGGCTGTGCATTCATTTAGTATTTACTAAATGCCACCTCTTTCCCCAGGCACTCTGCAGGGCACCGAGGGCAGAGACACGAGCAATATAGAGATTCCTTTCTCTGCAAGCATTATGGTCTAGTAGGAAAGCTGACTAAGAAAACATGACCAAGTGACGTAAGAGTTGTAGTAGGGGAAGTACAAGGCATTTGGGAGCATACACCAAGGACGTCCAGTCTCATCCAAGGAACGACTGGATGAGGAGTCCCAAAGAAGAGACTGATAATCTGAGATCACCATTTTGCTATAGAATGGGTGAGAGTTAATCTGGCCAAGTGGGGCAGTGGGACTGGGGTGGGTGTGCCCGTTGGAGTGGGTGACAACAATCACAGTGAAACTTCAACGTCTTCCACCATGAGCCAGGTAAGTCCCTTAGGACAGGGACTGTTCTAAGCATCTGACATGTGTGAAATCATTTAATCCTCACAGAAGTGCCATGGTAAAAAGCCCAGAGGAAGAAAGAGGTTTAGTAGGTCTGAGGCAGGTGCTTAGGGAGAGAGGATGTTGCAGAAAAAAGCAGGAACATAGACAAAGTAAACAGGGTTGCCAGATAAAATTTGAGATGCTCAGTTTGAATTTCATATAAACAAGTTTATTTTTAGTATATCTCAAATATTGCATGAGTTATACTTATGCTAAAAGAATTGAGGTTTATCTAAAATTCAAATATAAATGGGTGTCCTAGATTTCTATTTGTTAAATATGGCAACCTTTGTTTGTAAGCCACATTGAAGGCTTTAGCCGCTGGCCTCAGAACAGTGAAGGCTCTTGGAAGGTTTTAAGGAGGGTGGCATGGCCAGTTCTGTGCAGTAGAAAATCGCTTTGGCTGCATTATGGAGAGAAGCCCAGAGGTAGGGAGGCAGTTTAGAGAGGCCAAGTCTAATTCCACAATTCTATGGAAAGCACCTGTTATCCAGGTCACAGCACACAACAGCCAAGTGTGCTGCTGCCTTTCCCATGCCCATCTCAAGCAGCCCAGGTGCTCACTAAGTAAGCATTGAACACCTGCAATGTGCCAGGTGCTGTCTGGGGAATGACAGAGCACATGATTGGTTACTTACCCTCCTGGAGATCCCAGAATGGCTCTTGGACCTGGTTAGACCAGTGCCGCAATAATGTGATAGGCCCCTGAAGAGCCCAGGTAATGGGCTTCTAAATCAGGCCTTGGGCAGTGAGCCACAGAGCAAACCAAAGAAGGCTTTAGGGAGGCTCGAGCTGGGTTTTGAAGGATGCATTAGGAATTCAGTTCTCTCTGCTACAGCTGCTAAACTGTATCTTAACTAACACTCTCTTGGACTGTGCCTGTTTCTGTACCCCTGGCTCTGTGAATCGGTCTGTATGTAGTTAGTTGTATCTTCTACTTTATATTAAAGGAACATGTTTCCTTTTCCTGTGGCTGTTGGCATCTTTCCATCAATCATATCACTGTCACCTTGAGACAATCACACCCCAGCGAATAAGGGAACAGCAGTCAAGCCATGGAAATGGCATATGCACCAGTGTGGAGACAGAGAGCAGAATGATGCCTTCTGGAAAGTGTGAGGAGCTCTCTGGAATTGGAGGGGCCGGTGAAGTGAGGGGGACAATAGTAAGAGCTGACAAGACCTAACAGTAGTAAGAGCTGGCAAGACCTGGAATTGGAGGGGCCGATGGGTGAGGGGAACTGTAGTATGAGCTGGCAAAACCTAGATCATGAAGAGCCCCGTGCCTTAAGACATGGAAACTTTCACTAAATACTTGTGGAGAGACACTGGAGGATTGCAAGCACGGGACTGACATGATCAGACAGGAGGTTCTCAGGAAACACTCAGAAGACAACTCTGGCTGCATTTTGGAGGGTGGTTTGAAAATATTCTACTGCTAGTGAGAGAACATGGGGGCACTGGGTCTTGGAAGGAGACAGCAGCAAATCAGAGGGAAGAGACTTTTCTCTGGGTGGGTTTTGGAGCCACCCCTCTTCTCATTCAGGAAAGAGAGAAACCAAGAGACAGAGAATGCCAGAGAGTGGCTAGGGCCTGGTCTGTCCTTATTTACAGGTCTGAATTCACATCCAGTGGATTTTGAAGGTCTCTTTCCACCCAAGAACTTGAGAGCTGCTATAAGGCATAAGAGAGACTTCTCACTGTATTGGCTAAGCTTTTCCTGAAATCTTGCTACATCCAAACCTCCACAAATGTAGTAGCTGAAAACAGCAGTCACTGGTTGGTATAACTAGTGGAACTAGAGCCGTTGTAAGGGAGGAATATATATTTATTACTTTTATTTGGAGTTGCACCTATTTTCAAGCTGTGGGTCTGTAGGTTAGTTGGAGTGCCCTTGCTTCAGACCCTAGATCTGCAGGTCAACTGAAGAAATTCTGCCCCATGTATCTTATTCTGGAGCTCAGAATGTTCTCACCATGTAAGCTGAATGCTCCCAGAGAGCCAAGCAGAAAAGTGTGAAGGCATCTCATCTTAACACTTGGACCTCACTCATTGCTACCCAGATTCTGTTGGTCAAACAAGTCCCATCATCAAGGGGGTGGAAGGCTATATTCCTCTCACAAAGATGGAGGAGAAATTACATATTGAGCAAATATTAACTATCACAGTTACTACCGAGGAGCACTTACTAACCCAAGGTCTGATCACAACAGGAGAAAATGTCATACATGCGGTCATACCCTTCATTATGACGTGAGTGCTCTGTGTCCTGGGATTCCAGCTGAAGACCAGCATGCCTGTAAGAATTCTAACCCTCTCCTGGTCTTTCCAGGAAAAGCATCTTGAATGAAGGCCAGAAATTAGGTAGGATTTACATGTATTTTACAGGGGAAAGAGTACAGCAAAACTTGCAGCTTTATAATGAATAGTATTCACCCCAAAATTAAAGCATAGTCAAATGAATACGGAGACTGGTTCACTAGAGATCTATTTTGATGGGAGGCAGAGGAGCCTATTGGGAAGTGAGTCACCCCAAGGAAAGAATGGGTGAGATGCATAAAGTGGTGAGTGGTCCATAGGGCGATATGAGAAGGGGGAGCTCCTAGCAGAGTGACTCATCTATTGCTCAGTGCCATTCAACTTCATGAACCCCTGTCTGGGTACAGGGTGAAAGGACTTTCATGGAGAGTGAACAGCTTCACAGTGCTTTTGCTCTATGGTTTCTAGAAGTTTTGGAACCAGGACTTTTTACAGCAACAAGTGTGTATCAGTATAAGGTTCAACTACATATAAAGACCCAAAATGAAAGTGGCTTAAACAAACTTGTGTGGTGGTTCCATGGTGTCATTATGGAGCAAGACCCTGTCATTCTCAGTAGGTGACTTCCATTCTCAAGGCCATCTCATGGTCTAGGAGGGCTGCTGGAGCTCCAACCGTCACACCTGCATTCCAGACAAAGTAAGGAGAAAGGAAAAAGGAAGTGAAAGGGTGTATCTTCATTGTTTTAAGATGTCTTTGAAGTTTCACATTGCATTTCTACTTCAATTATATTGGTCAGAACTTACTTTCAAAGCTACTTGTAGCTGCAAGGACTACTGGGAAGCAGGATCTTTTCACTGGATGGCAATATGTCTAGCTAAAAGTTGAAGATTTTTAATAAGAAAAAAATGATAATGGAAGAACACAGCATTCTCTCCCACAAGGAGAAAACACCAGTGTAGATACCCTTGATGTTGGGTGGCATTAGCTTGATCTAGAATTGGCAGTTCTTCTGATTGAAGCACTGGTATCTTCAGTATTGCTGCAAGAACTGACTAGTTTGCTATTGTGAGTATCAGAAGTCATCCCATAGTGACCTGGAGTGGAGAGGAGAAACAGGATGGACATTGATGGTTGCCAAGAAAAATAATATGTAGGCACAAGTGGACCCTAGCAGGAGGCTCCCGGCGAGCCCCACAGAGTCTGTTAGAATTAAACTAGGGAAATACTGTATGTGCCTGAAATTGTGAGTTCCTTCCTATCCCAGATGGGATAATCCAGGAGCCAAAAGTTATGAGCCTTAGTCTAGACCCATTGCTATGTTTCCTCAGTCACACAGCATCCCACACCCTCCACCTCCCTGTGCCCCTGTCCCATGACTCTGCCCTGGATTCTTCACTGTCTGTGTTACTGAGCTATGGAAATTGTGTTCTGATCCACAGGGACTTCTTAAAGCTAAGAGCTTCTTGTGGGACCTGAAATTGTCCTCACAGTGATTTCATTCAAAGTAATAACAGCATCAGATGCTATAGAAATCTCATCCTCATGATCATAAGCATTTATAATAGCCCATCATTGAGCAAGTGCTTACATTGGAGAGGAATTTCCATGGAGAAAGTCAGTCTTTCCAAAAATGTTAATTTTTTGTGTGAGGAAATTAAATGAGATGCCAAATTGTCTCTGTCATTATGTTGCCCTTCCCTCCTGAGCATTTACTGCTCTGATCAGTATGACATTTTCACATGCAGCAATGCAGATGGGGAAATTTGCCTCCTGATGGAGACCCCTCATTTGCCCATTACCAGCCCTGCATAAGCAATCAATCGCCTGCTCCAATTTTAGGGCAGTCAGAGCATCAGAGCAGAGTTAGAGACCTCCAGACCTTGAAGATTTGGCCACTTTTTGAGAGGTGAACAAGGGAAACTCTCCCTGTAACAACAAATAAAATCAAGCCTCTGAGAGACAACAGTCTTGGAATATGTGCATGAGGAATTTGGGGACACCCAAGTCCTGACTTACCTTGTTCCTTCATGAAAGACCAATCCCAGGTGATGTCCCTTAGTCTCCTTAGCTATGGCCAGCTTCTCTTTATGATCCATTCCAGTTTCACACCCTGCTCTGCTGCCTCAAGCTACGTCGGGAAACACCCACCTTGGGGACCCTGGTGCATACCCCAGTCCTGAGCATACCCCAGCTCTCTCACCCACTCACCTCAAGAGTAAACCCAGGCATCCAGAAAGGGGCCGTGTACACAGAGCTATTGCACCCCTCGGGTACTCTAGTCATCTCCTCTAGGGATTACAAGCTTCTCAAAGTCCTAAGAAAAATATGAGGCATGAAAAAGGAAACTATTGACTTCAAAATGCAAAAAGAAAGCAGCAAAATCAAAATTAATGTGTTTATGTAAATGTCTATGAAGTATAGCATTATGTCACCTTCATTAATTGTTAAATTTAATATTCATAAAAATGTCATTACACTTAAAAGCTATTTGCAGGTTAAATAGTTACTCAGAGCCAAATTATTTTAAAAGCAAAATCATAAAAATCCCTTCAATTTTTACAGCAAAAATTTATATTTGATGTGGGATGTGGGTATATTTAAATATGTTTGATGTGGCATAGGGTAGAACTTCCAGAAATGAGCACTTAGGGCCTTTGAAAGTCATAAAATGCCTGCGAGTATGTGGTCTTGAAAGAATGTAATTCTTGAAAGAAAGAATCTGTTAGATTGTACACCAAGGCACCTAAATGCCACTATGGCAGTGGTTACACAGATGATAGCAAACAATGGATTAGCATGCAACCATTAAAAAGAATGAAGTGAACTTGTCTGTGCTAATAGAAGAAGATATCCAAGATACAGTGTTACGTGAACAAAGCAAGTGGTAGAACAACATCTACAGTGTGATTTATTCTGTGTCAAAATACTTTGTGTGTGTGTGTACACAAATAATTATGTAAATGTATGCTGTTACATAGGTGAAAAAAGTGTTAAAGGATCCACAGAAAGCAGTAATTTACCTCTGAAGATCAGAAATGAAGGGTTAGGAGATGGGGGACATCTATTTTCACATTTTAAATATAATATTCATCTAAATTGCAAGAAAAAAAGATAGGTGCATATATTACATCTATAATTTTGAAACAACAACAACAAAATTGCAGAAGGGAGTGATATGCAGGAAGACTTGAAAGGGAGAAGTTTGCAAACGAGGAATTGGCACTGTTGATCTAGCACTGTCCATGGGCTACACCTCCGAGCATGGCTGACCTGGCTATAGAGATGAGCAGAAAGGGGCGTCCATGGATGGTTCAGCTGACTCAGCAGAGCCTGGAGGACACAGCCCTGCAGATTTTTGTCCTTCCTTTGCTCAAATTCCACATGCATTAAGCAACCTTCTGATTCAATGTAATTTCATGATGCAATCAACATTTATTGAGCATTAATTGTAGTAGTTTTCTGTGGCTTCTTTAACAAACTGACATGCATTTAGTGTATTTTCTTATAGTTCTGGAGGTCGGAAGTTCTAAATGAGTCTCCCTGAGCTAAAATTAAGGCGTTAGCAGGGCTGCATTTCTTTCTGGAGAGTATAAAGTAGAATCCATTTTCTTGTCTTTTGCAGCGTCTAGAGGCTGCATTCCTTGGCTGGTGGCCTCTTTCCATCTTCAAAGCCAGCAGCGCTGCGTCTTCAAATTTCTCTCTGACTGATCTTCCACCTCCATCTTCTACATATAAGGACCCTAATGATTACATTGGGCACCCCCTGAAAAAATCCAGGATATTCTCCCCTTCTCAAGGTCAGAGGGTTAGCAACGTTAATTCCACCTGCAAATTTAATTCCCCTTTGCCATATCACCTAACATATTCACAGGTTCCGAATATTAGTACATTTTGTGGGCCATTATGTTGTGACCACACCAATTAAATATTAAGTGCAGCTCAAGAATCTGAGAATACAGTAGTGAGCCAAATAAATCCTTGTCCTCAGGACCTCTCACTCTAGAGGGGAGGCAGGCAGTATGCTGGACCCTCCAGGTAGACCTGCAGGTGGGAAGGGGTGGCCAAAACCCTTCCCACCTCCACCTTGAGATGGAGGGTGAGAATTTTAGCTCACCCTCCATCTCAAAGGTATAAAGGGTCACATTTGAATGTGCGAGGATGGGGGGGTGATTTATTAAAGAGAGCTGTCTGTGAACTGTGTGCCCACCACCACCCCGTGGGGAAGGGAGGTACACTCCCCCTCACCTTAAGCCAAGAGGAGAAGAAGGCTTTGAGGGGACCTCTTGGAGAGCTTTATATGTGTGCCTTGGAAATAGGGGGAACAATGTTCTGGTTTCTGACACTCATTTAAGGCAAAAGCTCAAGGTTCAGCTGATGGGGTGAAGAAGGCTGCACTGGGGATACCAACAGAGCAGAGTGAAGTGGAGGCCAGGTTGCCCAGAGGTCAGGTGGACTCACGGAGACAACTAGTCTGGAGTCATCTTCAAAAGGAATTTTCCCAAGAAGGATCCTTGAGTTAGCACTGTACATTACTCAAGCCCAGAGAGAATCCCAATCACTGCCAGTCCAGCAAGGCCTGGCCTTTCTCTCTCTCCCTCTTCCTGTTATCCCTGAGGAGTCACTGACAGCCTGGTGAGGGGTAAAAGTGGAGGGAAGGATGGGCAAAGAGAGGAATGGAGAAGCAACCTCGCACCCTCCTGCCTCTGCCTCCACTCCCGCAGAGCAGGCTCAAGCTCAGGAGAGGGAAGAACTGTCACTTTAAATATAGCTTTGAGATTTAACTACTACACTGCACTGGATATATTAACTACTGAAACAAGACAATTTGGGGCCTGAAAGTGACCACAAGACTTTATTATAAAGGTGTGACCAGCCCACATTTGGAGATTGCCAAAGATTTCACCCAAGAGGTAGGGAAGTGGAAATTAAAAGGACAAGTTTAAGCAAAGAGTATTGTTTGCTTTCACCCCAGCATCCCGCTCATTCAGTGGAAGCATTGCAGGTGCTTTGCTTCTCCTCTGAGGCCAAAGTCCATGCTGAACTCCAGGCCACTTGGCTGGGGCCCTGGCATCCAGTCCTCTTCTTGCCAAAGCCTCCCTCTAGGGTTGCTGATCCCCAACCTAGAATTTCTACTTCTTGATTGGTGCTCACCCACTGGCTCCTAATGGTCAAAATCCATCCTGCCCTCAGGTTTCCAGATTTCCCTCAGTAGCCAGGTTCTAACCCCACCCAGTTTCTCTGCTCTCACCCCACCGTGCCTCCAGGCTCTCCTTCAGATGCACCAGAGTCTGTCCGGTTTGGACAAATCCATCTGTGCTTTCTCTCTCAGGCCTTCATGACCAAGGCAAGGGGATTTGTGGTTGTTCCAGTGGTCTCTGGAGTAGACTGAGCCTGCTGAGTGGGCACAGCAGGGAAAAGCTGGACTCCCACTCTGAGAGGCTTCCTTCCAGGGGTCCAGGACAAGGGCACACATAAGCCTCCTCTTAACTGCACCTCTGGCCTGCTTGTGAAAATACATCCAGGAGAGAGAAGGGTTGAAATCCTCAATGGATTCACTGTTCCACTGTCTAATGCTGGTTTGCCTTTGCAGTCTTCTATCTGACCACACATACACCTGCAGCTTCACTGAGTCCACACTGGGCAGCTGTCCAAAGACAATGTCGATGACAACAACAGCTAATACATCTATAGAGCTTACTGTGTGCCCAATACTCTTCTGAGTTCTTTATGTGTATTAACTTTTAAAATCTCCACTCCTATCCTATCCAATAGGTACTATCATTATTGTTTTGTTTATGGGTGAAGAAGCTGCAGCACAGAGAGGTTAACATGCCCAGCGTGGCACAGCTAGTAAGGGGCAGAGTCTGAATCCAGCCTTCACACTCTGGCTCAAGTTCTTCTGCTTAACTGCCATGCTCTGCTATTTGCCTTTGCTCATACTGTTCCCTGTGCCTAAGGTGCTCTTTCCCTTCTTTTTCTCTCCTCAAAGTCCTACTCATCCTTTAAGGTCCAGCTCAGAGGTGTCCTTCTGTCTTCAATTCCCTGGTCCATGCCCCCATCCCCCGAGGAAGACTCCTCAGCCTGTCTGGGATGTCAGTGCACTTGCTACTTTCTTCAGTTAGAGGAGTGCATTGAACTGCCTGCATTGTTGGTCCCCAGGTCTGTCTTCTCATATAGATGGTAGCTGTAGAGGCAGATACAATTTCTTTGTAGCCTCAGGACTTATTGCAGAAGTGTTGATGAGCTGAAGTGAATTTTCCCTGGGTCTCACACCTATGATTGTATCCCATCTCCCTGATTCACGCAAGGTGATTGCAAAGGTGTGGGCTACTGGGTTCTTTGACATGGTTGGGGCACCTTGAGAAAAGCTCAGAGTCTGGATCAAGAGCTGAGGTCAGTGCAGTGTTTAATGCTGAAGGGCTGCATGGAGCCTGATGGACTCTTTTCATCTCCTCCCCTGGGGAGCTGTGTGCTTCAGTTTGCTTTGTTCTCACCACCTCAGTCAAAGCCTGGCTAGCCTGGTAGGCTCAGGGGACTGTTAGGCACTAACATGTATGTGCATGATGAAAATGTTAACTGGAGCCAGGAGCAGTGGCTCACACCTATAATCCCAGCACTTTGGGAGGCCAAGGTGGGTGGATCACTTGAGGTCAGGAGTTCGAGACCAGCCTGGCCAACGTGGTGAAATCCCATCTCTATTAAAAATACAAAAATTAGCCGGGCAGAGTGGCACGTGCCTGTAGTCCCAGCTACTTGGGAGGCTGAGGCATGAGAATCACTTAAACCTGGGAGGCAGAGGTTGCTGTGAGCTGAGATTATATCACTGCACTCCAGCCTGGGTGACAGAGTGAGAGTCTTTCTCAGGATAGATAGATAGATAGATAGATAGATAGATAGATAGATAGATAGATAGATAGATAGA